>NC_088841.1:8652336-8704836 GCF_904066995.2 Poecilia reticulata
GAGAAAGTTATTACTTTTAGTGAGAAATCCGACATTCTGCAGACCTGTAATTGTTCAGAGGGAAAGTGATGTGTTTATTTCTTTATTTCTGTTGCAGGGCCTTCATTACTTAAACTCTATATGCTTAGTTTCTTTCTTTTTTTATTTATTACATGCAATAATGATCATATTATGCGAATGGGGATCCAACGAGCTACAAATGCCATACTTTTTTTTTCAAATTCCCAGAACTCTGAGCTTATTTTAGTTCAAATTTTAAGTTCACAGATGAAAATCTGCCATAATTCTTTCAGCAGATGTCGGTCCAGCGGTCAGACTTTAAATATGGAACCATGGAAGGACGGATGGATGAACAGACTGATGGATGATGGGCATGGAAACGGATGGCCGGATAAAGTCTGCGGATGGAATTATTTTCCCAAACTCCAATCCGCACTTTAAGTCTATTCCAGACGGCATAGTAATCCTGTAAATTGAATATAAAAACTGCATTTGCTCTGATACCGTAAAATGTGATGCATTATTTCCTGGAGGGAATTCTGCATGAAAAACAAGCTTTACCTTCAACAGAGATGAAATTACCACATCAAGCATACGGTACCCATTTTTCATGCTCTCTTTTTAATATAAACATATGGAGTCTTTGAAAGTATTTACAGAGTAATTAAAGTTAAGACTATTTCCTGAACTCCCAGCAAGAATGTTCTGTCCTTAGAAAAGGATAAAATAAGGTGAGACAGTGTTTTGCTGCAGAATCTAAATTAATAAAAGCCTCTCTGGTCTCAGCGCTTTGAAAAGGAATCTCTGAAACCACAGCTCAGATGAGACTCTCGCTACTTCAGTCGGAATCTGTGAATGCACCTGTTTCTTTTACTTTATTAAGTCGGCGTGCCGACTCTGTGCTGCGTACATATGCTAAATATGCTAAAGCAGAGAGGATCTTTTTATCCAGGGGAATCAGCGTTCGTCTCAATCCTTTTCGTCTTACTGCAGTAAAACGAAGGCTTGCTTTTGCTGTGTATTTGCAGCTTACATGGTGAGTGATATCAGGATTAAAACAAAACATGTGCACCTGATGAAGTTTCGGAAGGCAGTGGGGCCGAGGCGCAGGTTGCCCTTCACCCTGAGGAAGCGAATGAAGAGAGTGGCGATTCGCTCCACCAGCCGCAGGTGGCAGAACTGTTTGGTGTACTTCGGGTAGACCTGCTTCAAGCACAGCGGAGGCAGATTACCCGTGTCATCTGGACTGCATTGAAAGTCGCCGTCCACTGGGATCAGCTCCACAGGATCGGACCCACCTCCTCTTGGCTGAGGAGTCCTGATGTAGATACCACAACAAAAACAAAACGGAGGGACGGGGAGGTGGGGAAAGGTTTATTATTCATTTTATGCAATGTTAATTAAGACTGACTGTACAGACATGCATGCTAATAACAGGGGATGCATTTGTGCTCAATAGTCTGTGTGAGTCATTAGAAAATAATGTCCATCATAGGTGATCATCAGTCAGAATGCAGAGGGATTTGAATTGCTTTTTTTTAAGAACTCCACACCAAAGTAATGCAAGAATGGCAGGTACTAATGACACAAAGGAGCATTTTGATGAATAAAAAACGCACAAAAAAAAAAAAAATCACAATAAAGATAAAAGTTATAATTGTTCATCTCTGGTGGCTTTGCTGTTTATACTTGTATATTATTGCTTCAGGAGATTAATTTGGCATGTTCAAGCTTTTGTAAATGGACAAACCAGACTTGTAAAGGTTCAAAATTGGTTTGCTGATATGTCAGCTATGGATTATTCCACAACAAAGCAGTGCGGTTGAGGTGCTGTCATTAAATAAATCCACCGGTATGCCTCCAATCAAGTCAAATGACATAATGTAGACTGAAATCTTGTTTTATTTTCTCTAAAATTTCAAGACTGAATCAAAAACTTCCATTTTCCATGATTTTTGTTCTGCCGTTTTGCGGTATAGTGCTGATTTTGTTGTCTAAGGTTTGCGCTGAAGTGCTAGGCTAATTTTAGCATATAGACTTGATTACATAATAATTTGGACTTTAATGCAATTCTAGTTAATCTAGTTTAGCCAAGTCATACAGAAAAATAAGCTTTCCTGCTTCATAAATTAAGTGCTTACTTTTAGCGGCATAATTTCAATGTTTCAGCTTCTTTCTGCCTGACACACAGTCTGAGCACTGCACACACAGCAGATCATGACAGAAAGCCATTAAACTGCAGCTGTCAACAGTTGTTTTTTTGTTTTTTTTCTCCCCTCCCTCCACTTTAAATGCCATTGTTAAGATTATCAGGTGGGAGAAAAACCCAACAAATTAATGTGCGCGATCTGTAATTCAGATTTGCGAGCCCTGCACATGAAGAGAGACGGTCGTTTTTACACACCGGCCATTAAAGCTGTGGCCGCGCTGCTCACAGAGGGCACGGCTGATATATAATCACTGACTCTACAACGACAGCGGGTATCAGGAGTCAAGTTTAATCAGGGACTTTATGTCTTGAATGGAAACCTGAGCTGAACAGGATCAAACAAGGAAATCTGTCACCTTTATGCTGGTTAATTTGACCTTTGCTGTCAGGCAAATCAAAAACCAGGATTTACAAAAGATAAGCAGTTGTCCCACTACTCCAACTTCTTTATGTTGCCTCTTTGCCCCCCTCATTAAATTGAACTTAACTTCTTTATTTTAAATCTATCCTCCAATGTGTCTTTCCTTTTCCCAAGTTCCTACTGTAAGCACAAAATTTCTTGCTCGTCTTCGCTTCTTATGAGACACGTGGGCTGAAACAGAGTCTGACTGGCATCCCGTCAGTCTCGTCCCAGCCTGCCGGTGCCTTCGCAAAGTTTACCGTTCTTCTTGATACCGGCATGGGTGACACCAAGACAGCATTTCTTAAAGTTTGATAGAATCAATCGTCCCTGAGAGGGACAGAGAGGGACGCCACCCACACACAGATTTAGCAGGACAGACTCTGCTAGAAGCAGACAAACCTTCCACAGGCACAGACAGACTGGGAGAGTTTCCACATACTGCAGCAAAGAGAGAGAGAGAGAGAAATGAAGAAAGGAGGGCTAGAAAGAGGCAAAGACAGTTATTAAGTTTTGGATGTTAAACTAGTTCTAACATGACAACAAGCTACAATTGAACGCTTTGTGACATAATGTAACCAAGTGTCAGGATGGCCCAGTCAAATCAAGGCTTAAACACAAATAAAGGTCTGTAGCAAGGCACACAAGATTCTCAAAACATTAAAGTTGATGTATTTGGTTTTAACCTGTGTGCCTAAGTACAAAGTGTATGAATACCTTCGCAAAGGCACTAAAAGAAAAATGAAAAAAAATAAAAAATAAAAAATAGAACTTCATAACTATGCTCTGTATTTAGTTTGCCTCATTTCCCCTTATGCAGATAATACCTTAATAATGGGATATTTTAGCGCCTCATGCCTGTGAATATAAGCTTTTCACCTCACATAATGGCTCATAAATCACTTCCAAAGACAGAATACTCGGGATTAATGGGCTGGGTGCACACGCTACATATCTGAGAGTCACTGATACTGTCACAAACTTGCGTATATAATTCCTTGTTCATCTCTTCTCCCTTCAAAGTGGCACTTCTTCCTCCCCCTGCCACCTTTTGTTCCATAATTTGGGTTTGAATTTTTTTCCTATAAAACAGTAGTGTGGTATCGTCCCACCGACGTTTGCCAATGCTGCGTCAGGCTTTCCCTTCACTTCTCTTCATCTTGAGAAGTAAAATCCCAACATGCGTGAACTTTGAATAAACCTCTTTCATTCATTCCACCTACATTACCTGGGTATTATTCTCAATGTGTTTTTTTGTTTGTTTGTTTTTTGACATCGCATCTATTAGCTGCTTGTGAAATACCCAATTAGTCTGAAGTGGTTTTAAAAATATTTCAAGTCTATATCTTTTCCATCTTTTTACATGTATTGAAATTCTTAATAAAGCCATTAGTTATTTCTTTTCTAATCATAAAAAGGTTTACTCCTCTCAGTCAGTGGAGTCTAATTTCACATTACACTGTCACTTTTTATCCGACTGCTCGACGAGTTTCTAAATTCAAAGTCAATTTCTCCTCTTACTTTTAAATGGTTGATTTATATCATTGTTCTAATATTTAAATCATATCACCCTTTCCTCTCACTCCTCCATTAGACTCAACTTTTTACCAAATATCACTTAATGTTGCTCGACTAAAAACTCTGATCTGAATAATTAGGTGCGAGTCTTTGGCTTTTTCTGACCCAATAGATAATTAAAAAACATGAGCATTAACTTGATCGATATAACATTCGTGAACTGAATTTGCAGAAATATTGTTTATCAAAAGTAGTTAGCAGAAAAATCACTCTTGGAAAAGAGGATGTAGATGTGGATCCAACAAAATATAAAGGAATTGCAGGATTATCAGGAATTTTGAGGAATACGGTTTTAACTTATGTGGTTTTTAAAGAAATTACACCCACAAAATCCAAAAATGTGGTAAAGTCTAGAGGAATAAACAAACAAAAAATAAACTTCAGTATTTTGCCTCCTGATCTTGGATCAGAACCAATAAATACGCCAAATCAGATTTCAGGCCGACTGATTGGTGCATCTCTAGAAATTATTATTCAGCCACTTTCCTGAGGTGGGCTTGTTTAAACGACTCATGGTCAACGCTAAATTGTTTAGACCAACTCAACCTCATCTTGAGGTCGGCAAAAGGGAATTAAAAACAAACACGAGGCTTGATTTTCCATAGCTTTGCATAATCTCTGTGGGTTTGCTTCTGCATTCTCCTGACTCCTTGAATTGTTTCCAAAAGTCCAAAACTCTTAAGGTAATCTGTACATCTAATCTGGTTATGGGTCAGTATAAAGGTATATTAAGCAAAAATAATAATAAATAAATTTTAAAAAGCATTTATAAATGTCATCATGTCATCATTAAATTTAAGATGATGTGTAAGTGGCTGAAAGACGGCTTTGACCAATTTCCATTGTTTATATATTTCAAGACAAATGAATCTGTTTGAAAATACTTCTGCTTGCAAAAAAAAACAGTCAAATGACAATTTCTATTAAAAGTAGAATAGCAAAATAATATTGTGTGCTTTAACTATGTTTAATATTACTAGAATCTGTAAGTTTATTTTCAATTTTTTTCTAAAAAGAAAGTATATCAAACAATATTTGTTATAATTACCATTAAAACTAAGTTTTAACAGTTAGCTTAGCAGCAAAAACATTAGCAGTTTTTGCTGCTAACGTGACATTTTGTATGTCACTTTAGCAGCAGGTTCAATAATTGCTGCTTCCCTGGTGTTACTGAAGCAATTCGATCGTGTGTGTGCGTGTGTGTATACTTTTGGATCACGCAAATTCAAAGCACATGCAGAAAGGAAGTAGAGACCTATTTAAATATTAATGGTTCATAAATATTACAGTCATGGTGATAAGCACTTATTTGGCAAGATATATTTTTGTTTTCCATGAACACGTTTAACGTTTTCCTACCATCTCCTTTGAACACAAGATTCCTTTGTGTTTCTAGTGTTAATTTTATTTGACAACTCAATCATTGTAAATCAGAAAATATCAACTTAAACTTTCTAAGATCAGTATGGCTTCCCTGTTCTTTAAAAAACTAGATTTTCAGTCTAAAGATTGAAAAAGTAAATCTTTAAATAATCTCCCTCTGGGGCCCAGAGGACTGAGCCAACCTATGACGTATAATGGAGGTTAGATCAAGAGATTAAAGAATGTTTAAGAGTGGAGATAGAAATTAGTTCAACAGGAAGTTAAGGGAGCATCATCCACAAGCAGACACTGCTCCTGGATGCAAAGAAAAGATCAAATATTGAGGCTAATTTAAAGATAAGGTAGTTAAAATTTAAAGTAGAAGGGAACAGAATGAGAATAACAGAAAAGGATGAGGAAATAAGTTGAAAGTAGACAGAAAAAATAAATCTGCTTTTCATATTGAAATATGGAATGATGGGGGGGAAGGAAAAGGACACTCCCTAATTGAGAAGCAGATCTATTTCCAAGCACCACACAGGGCCAGTCGAGCAGAGAGATTGAGCCACTACATTGGCACAGTGATGTGTGAGTTTCCTCCATGCCTCAGTTGATTTAATTTTTTCCGTTTAACAAGCTTAGAGAGAGCCGCTGAGTGATGCGGGGCCCCGGCTCGGAGGAGCGGGTGGGCAGAGTGAGATATCGTGTGCTTAAAGCGGACATGCTGACAGAGAGCGGTGGCGCAGGGAGGGGGTGCTGAGACAAACATCCGATTTCAAACGGGGTGTTTACGCTGAGGTGTGCGGCGCTTACGCTGTCAGTTTCTTGTTGAAGGGATCCATGAGGCGCAGCGTGTCCCTGATCACCCCCACTTTCACCTGCTCATCTACTGGACTGCGAATGTACTCGAAAACTCCTGGACTCACCTGAGACAGACATGCACTTAATACAAGAGGTGGTGGGGGGGAGGAGGGGTGATGGTAGAGTGATGATGCTGATGGGAACCAGTGTCTTACTTCCTTCTCATGTCCTATTCTCATACTGGGGTTGGAGTTGACCTCTAGTAATACCGGTTTCAGGTTCTTCATCAGCAGGATGTCGAAGCCTAGTATCTGACACACAAACGGACCGCAGAGATTGGAAACACACATTCAAGAAGACTCTGAAAACTTTGCAAGTCCCAGACGGGCTGTTTTTTTTCTGTAAACACGTTCATAAAAACTTCAATTTGATTAGAATTTTTTTGTTGTTGTTGTCAATTTTAACGATCTGATCCACCTGGAGTGAAAACAGGTTATGTGGATGACTTTAGTGAATTTGAAAAAAAAAAAAAAAAACACAGAACCAGCAAATAGAGGCGTGTTAATAGGTTTTAAAAAAAATAACTTAAAAAATTATAAAAATCAATATTTTACATTCCTTGCAACCATTCAAGTGCATAAAGAATTTGACAAATACATATTGGTATGATAATTTAACTTCCTCCTCTAATAAAGGTAGACTTTAGAACAATTCTTAACAAATCACATGAACCTCACAAAATATATGTGTAGAGGATTAGAGCAAAAGGAAGGAAAGACGAGAGGAAATAAGGGATGAAGGAAGAACAAAGCAACTGAAAGACAGATATAAGCAAAGATAGGAGAAAAATATGGAAATGAAGGAAGGAAGGAAATAAAGTTTAAAAGACAGAAGGAAAGTTTGTAAGACAATATGAGTGGCATGACAAAAAAAAACAGAATGAAGTACATGAGGAAAATCTGTGGTGGGAAAGGAAGGAAACAGAATAAGAAAGGAAGAAAGGTGAGGAGAAAGGAAATGCATGAGGAAGAAATACAATCAGAAAAGAAATGGGAGGTGAAATAGATAGAACAAAGGACACAAGGGAACAAAGGAAAGCACATGAGAAAGGGAGGAAGGACTCAACAATAGAATATGAAATTAAGTGAAGAAGCAAAAATAGTTTCCGATCTCTCTCTTATTATTCCATACTTATCCAGAGCTGGAAAACCAGGGAATAAAATACTATTAGCTCCAAAATTTTCCACATTGCGTTAGAAAACCTGAGGACTTTGACTGGCTGGCAAACAAACAAACATGTTAATAACACACTGGCCTGCAGCTCCGCTGTCACACCCACCTGGAAACAAGTAGGCCCTGGCTTAGTAGGCGGTATATTGGCTTGGTAGTGGACTTTAAGGTCCGGCAGCACGGCGATGACGGACTTGATGACGAGGGCGATGATGTCCGACCAGACACGCTTGATGTCCACGCCCTTGGCTGACAGCCTGTAGAGCACACTGGAGAGCGTCCGTTTGCTGCCCGTGTTCTGGTTGTCCGAGTGGACGTAGTTGCCATTTTGAACGTTAAGCGAGTAGTTGGTTAGGTGCATGAAGACGCGGTTCAGGTTCTTCTGGCTTGGCTCCTGCAAAGAAAAAAAAAAAACGGCAATACCATATAAAAGACCTCAAAGCAAACCCGGCATATAGGCGGCGTAAACGCTACCTGGTACGGTTCGGTGCAGAAGCGCGTCAGGCCTTCTTTGGCGATGTAGATCTCCAGCGGCTGCATGGACTTTATCAGCACGTAGAGGCGGATGTCGAACTTGAGCTTGTCGATGAGCAGCGGCTTGTCGATGTATTCTTGCACCACCACTTGTTTGACCTGCGTGCCCACCACCAGCTTCAGATCGCAGGGGTCTCGGATGAGGTAGATGCCGTCCCCTTGCGATCCCCCGTCGGGCTTGACGATGTAAGTCGGGCTCCCCACGATGTCGCCCTCCCTCACCTGCAGCAGAGGAGCAAGGGGGGCGGAAACAACAGTTCGCAACTGATCAGGTCCAAAGAAAACACACGCTACTTCATCCAGTAGACCAAGCTAAACCAGGATGTTGTAATCAAATCTTAGAGTAATCTCATTCCTCACTGGACTAATAATAGACAAGAGCCAGAGAGACCTGATCTGCACCAAAATTGTCCAGAGGTTTCTCTGGATTCACATGCATGCCCAGAAAAGTCGACAGCATTGTTCACAGTGCTAATTATCCCAGGATATGTTATGTAATCCTACGCTGCTGCGGTTCAGATGCACGGTAATAGATGTAAATAGGTTTCTGGATCTCTGCAGGGAGGCAGATTTAAAGGATGAGAAGTGACTCTGAATGTATATACTGATGTTGTGGCGCCCCCTGCTGTACAAAGTCTGTTATTTCCTTCCTCTCTACCAAACGTTTACTTAAAAATGGCTAGGAAAATGAAGCTTTTATATTATTACAAATGATTATAAATCAGAAAACAATTAGAAAAAAAAACATCCTGAAGACAAACGAGTAATTCTAAATATGAGCATCACCCTGTGTCTCAGTGTCTGCAAGTGGATTTTATAGCATAGGATATGAGCAGTGTGCGATTTTATTTTGGCCTTTAGTTAGACAGACTGTAAATAAATGTTGACAACTGTTGGCAATGCAGAGAGATACCCTGCATCATGTCCAGTGCCGGGTAGAGTGATGATAGAAGGAAACTCTTAGTAGCGAACACACCCTGTTAAAATGCCAGATCATAGAGGGAGATCATAAATCACTTAACAGCTTTTTCACATATTGAGACTTTTTATTATCCATAAGAAGTCAAATGAAAACAAAGAAACAAAGCTAAAAATGAGCAATAACTCATCTGCAGGTGTGGGAACACTTTAAACTTTACAGATGCGCCTATTGATTCAGCATTCAGTCTACTTCAGAAGGAACTGATGATCGTCACCATCTTGACTTGGCCATTCCAGAACTTTCATTTTCAGCTCATGAAAACTTTATTTTGTTGATTTGGATTTGTTTTGCTTGAATTCTCTGTGATGCCGAAAAATAAAATCTCAATTTATTTTCTGCTTTTAACTCCCGCGGATGACTTTTTAGGCCACAAATGACTTGCAACTTAGTATCAGCTGAAAAAATGCAACATTTATACAATCTAATTGTTCTTCGTTTTTAGTTAATCACATATGCATAAGTACATATTACCAGTCTATACACCTTTGGGAGGCCCTGCATGTTTTTCTTATATGAGGTACTGCAACAGTACCTCTGTGGTAAACTGCTCGTACTCTTCAGGCAAGATCCAGGAGCGCGGATAGAAGTCGTACTCTTCTGGGAAAAGCTCTTGCATGGTCCGAACCGCTCTGCTCAGGTTGATCTTCCTCAGCATCTCCACCATCCCTGCAAAGACACCATTTACAGACAATAATGCATGTTCTCAAGGGAATCGGGAAGAAATCAATCACCAATAAAAAAAAACAAGAAACAAAAAAAAAACCTTGATATTCTAATTAAATGTTTCAGCAAAAGTCAGGTGTAAAGACTAAACTAAGCACAAGCTTACGGTGGCCCAGATGCGTCACTGAAATGCAAAAAACCCCCAAGACAACAGCAAAAGCCACTAAAGAAGATATAAAAACTTCCTGTCATAACTGCCATTGAGGCTTTTGGTTGTTGTTTTTGTTGCTGTCTTGTGGCTTTTTGTTGTTGCAGCTTTTGCATTTCATTGCCTTTTCTGGTTCAACAAACTAGAGGCATGTAGATATGATTTATTTAGAGTTTGATTTCTGGTTTATTTCTATATCCATGTTTTTAAATTTTTGTGATGAGGCAATATTTGGTGGTGCTTAAACTATAAAAGTGTTAAAATATTGATCTAATGCAGTGTTTCTCAACTTCTTTTGGCCCAGCGCCCACCTAGCCCCTCACCGCCCCCTACCAAAGAATTTGTAGGCTACTTTGCACTGACCATTATTTTATTATTAATATTACTATCACTATTGTAGATGTTTTGATTTTTATGCTTGTTTCTGTATTTATCATCAAGATAATTTCCCAGAGAACAAAAAAGCCATGTGAATAGAAATTATTTTAACAGGTGTCTATGAAAAATGCAATGAATGAACATTCAAGTTAAAATTGGTAGGCCTAACAGCCGCCAGTCAGAGTGGAAAAATATTCTTGTTCTTTGCCATTTTCTAGTTGTTAAATATTTCACAAAATGACCAGATAAAAGATGAACAACATGCCAGTTTAAATTTTGATCTATTTGCAAAACTACTGAGCTCTGCAACATTAAAACATGGATAGAACTGTAACTACATTAATCATAGCTCTTCTTCTCTTCAGTGTTTCTGTGTTTCTGGTGGTGCAGCTCTGTGCTGCCTTCAGGAGAATGGGACATCAGAGTATCATCCATAAAATTTCACCCACATGGCATTTATTGTGCAAACCAGAGCTTTCAGGCGAAAAACAAAAGATCCAGATCCTTTTAATGCCATACAAATATGAGACAGAAACATGGATTTTATCTTTATATAGACCTGTCTATTGATTTATAGATTATTAGTTTTACTGGACAGAAATTATAAAGAACAAATCTGGTTTTTAATCAAATCCTAATGAGTCAAATTGAAAGTGTCATGGAGTCATCAGCCTCATGACATTAACACTGACATGAAAAATAATATTGAAGAAATAAATATATCAAGTCTAATTAAAAACATAAATAAGTGATAAGTTCTTTACTGTTATGGTCTGTAAGATATATTTATTCTCAGTATTAGATGTGGTCTCAACAAGCCCATGGCACTTCAACAATATTATTTTACCTTTTATCTGGAAATAGTGTCTGTTTATTCTTGTCATACAGTCTCTGTATTAATTATTGCTCGAAAGGTCTTGCCATACCAGTTTATTCCTCTGTATTTACTTTAGTTTCTTAGTTTATTCTTGCATTTTGTTCCTCATTCATTTCCATTTAGTTTCCTTTGATTAGTATTATCCTCTCTTGGTTTATTGCTATGTCCACTTTAGTTTCTTTCCTGTTGCTAGATTTATTTGATCATTTATTGACGCTTCACTCATCACCTGCTGCGCTGCCTAATCGCCATGTGTTTCACATTATGTGTTGATTTTTTACTGCTAAGAGTCGGATTTTCTGTTTTTATGCCAAAATTCACATCTAGTTCGAAGCTCCGTTTTATGTCCCCCTTCTCCTGTTTCTGAGTTTTGCACAATGTGCGTGTCGTTTTTTGTTTTTTTTAACCCCCTATGGTGGCAGCGTTCGGAAAATGTATTGACGGGGAAAAGGCAGACTGACATAAACCTATTAAAATAACGGAAACAATTTCGGTATTCTGATTATTGAATTTTAAAAGTGCTGTGGTACCTGTAGTATCAGGTTATCCGTGGATAGGAACCTTTGTGCTGTATTGTGTTTGAGGGCGGACCAGAATAAAAGAGTACCTGCTAAGATGGAGTTGTCTCACGCGTGCTTCTGTGTAGCCTCAAGATTTTATTGAATATACACATCGGAGAACAGAACATGGTGTCAGAAGTATAGACTACTTAGCAAAGAGAGAGAACAAGTGAGAACTGATGGCTCGAATAAATAAGAACGACAACATTATGAACCAGTTTCAAGTCGCCCCGCCAGAAAAGTTCACGTTCAGAGCTCAAGACTGGACGAAATGGATAAAGCGTTTCGAGAGGTTTCGTATCGCGTCTGGTTTGGAGACACAAGCGGACGAAAACCAAGTAAATACGCTAATCTACACCATGGGGGATGAGCCAGAAGATATACTGGTTTCTCTGCATCTAACTCCGCAAGAAGCAAGTGAGTACGAGACTGTTAAAGGACGGCTGGATGCTCACTTCGTAGCCCGCCAAAATGTTATATTTGAGCGGGCGAAATTCAATAAGCGCCAACAGGAGATGGGTGAGTCCATTGACGGCTTTTACACCACGTTACACTGTTTGGCTGAACACTGTGAATACGGGACTTTTCATAATGAGATGGTGCGAGACAGATTCGTCGCTGTTCTGAGAGATAAAAGACCATCAGAACAGCTACAAATGGACGCTGAACTGACGCTAGAGAAGGCGTTAAACAGAGCCCGTCAGAGCGAGCTAGTAAAAAAGCAACAGGAAATGCTTCATGCTATCTTCAAGTCAGACATTTCTGGCACGTAGTTGGACCGCGTTCACGCGAGCGCGTGCTCCAGACAACCGAAGGCGTCGCAAAAACATATCGTCACAAAAGCAACACATGTCGTGTCGCCGCAGAAGATACGGTGACATGAAAGGACACAGTATGCAGCAATGCCCTGCGAGAGAAGCAGCCTGCAATTATTGTGGGGAAAATGGACATTTTGCAAGGATCTGTAGAAATAAGAAAATATGTGAAGTGAATGCTGGATTTGCTACAGAAAGCACAGATACAGACATTGATATTGCTTTCCTGGGATCTCTTTGTGCAGAAGTTAAAGACAATCCATGGATGACAGACATACTGGTGGACTGTATTTAAAATGGATACAGGAGCTGATGTCACTGCTGTCCCAGAAACATTGTATTCTCTGTACCAATTTGGCAAATTAGATAAACAACAGAAAATCCTACAGGGACCGGGAGGCACCAGATTGAAGGTGAAAGGCATGTTTACAGCAACACTCAGCAACAACAGTGTTTGTACTAAGCAGGACATTTATGTTGTGAAGGACTTGTGTACATCACTACTGAGTGGACGTGCTGCAATGGCATTGAAATTGGTTGCCAGAGTAAACCAAATAAGTTTAGACTCAATTGATGCTGTGAAGCAGGAGTTTCCTAAACTTTTCACAGGACTAGGACTGATGGAGGGCGAGTATAACATTGTTCTGTCACCAGATGTGCAGTCTTTCTCCCTCTCAACCCCCTACTGCCGAAGGTTAAAGAGGAGCTCAACCATATGCAGCGGGAAGGGGTCATCACCAAAGTGGAGGAGCCAACAGCCAACACCAATGGTGGTTGTCCCCAAGAGCTCGGGCAAGGTGAGAATATGCATTGATCTCAAAGAACTGAATAAATATGTCATGAGAGAAAAACATCCTCTCCCATCAGTAGAGCACATGCTCGGACAGCTAGCAGGAGCAAAAGTGTTCTCCAAATTGGATGCCAATGCTGGATTCTGGCAGATTCCACTGTAGAGAAAGTCTTCCCTGCTCACCACCTTTATTACATCTTTTGGGCGCTATTGCTACATTCGGCTCTGCTTTGGGATTTCATCAGCACCAGAGCACTTCCAGAAGAGCATGACACGGATTCTGGAGGGCCTGGATGGAGCATTTGTCAGATGGATGATGTCCTCATCTGGGGGATGACACAGCAGGAGCACGATGTGAGACGCTTTCTGGGTATGGTGAACCAGCTTGGGAAGTTCCTTCCCCACTTGGCAGAGAAAACCAGACCTTTGAGAGATCTTCTGAAGAAGTCAAACATGTTGTCATGGGGTTCACTGCAGCAACAAGCTTTCGATGCTATTAAAACAGATCTGACAACACCACCAGGACTAGCATTGTATGACCCGAATGCAGAGACACGTGTGTCAGCAGATGCATCATCGTATGGACTCGGTGCAGTTCTCCTCCAGAAACACACCGATACAGGATGGAAGCCAGGGGCATGTGCATCACAATCTCTCAGCGACACGAAGCAGAGGTATGCTCAGATTGAGAAAGAGGCTCTCGCTTCAACATGGGCCTGTGAGAGGTTCGCAGAGTTTTTGATCGGGAAGAGTTTCCACATCGAAACCAACCATAAGCCATTAGTCCGTTGTTGGGGTCGAAGAGTCTAAACGAGCTTCCTTCTCGCATAGAGCGACTACGAATGCGACTAATGAGATTTTCCTACAGTATTTCCCATGTGGCTGGCAAAAATATTGCTACAGCTGATGTTTTGTCCAGAGCTCCAATCTTCAGCGAGTCAGGAGGTCCGCAAGAAGAGCAGGTTGCATGCTTACCTGCCACGGAACCACAACTGAGGGAAATCCAAAGACATAAGGACAACGACAGCATACTCAAACAGCTGAAAAAGTTCTGTGTGGAAGAATAGCCAGATAAATACTCTACTGAGAAAAGTTTCCAGCCTTATCTGCCATTTCCAGGTCAACTTACTGTTCAAAATGGCCTGCTTCTTTGTGGTAGCAGAATAGAGATTCCAGCTTCTCTCAGAAAGGACATTCTATCGAAACTACATGAGGGTCACTTGGGAATAACTAAATGTAGAGAAAGGGCCAAACATTCAGTGTGGTGGCCGGGTCTTAGCAGGGAGATGATTAAGCTGTTGGAGACCTGCGACACATGTCGGGAGAGAACTAAACACAAAGAGCCACTGCTGCCCACTGAATTTCCACAAAGACCATGGGTCATGGTGGGAGCTGATCTTTTCCAGTTTAAGGACAAACAATATTTGATTGTTGTGGATTATTTCTCTAGATTTTTTGAAGTTGCAAAGCTTACCTCCACAACATCTGAGGGAGTGATCGAACACAGTAAGTCCATCTTTGCACGCCATGGCATACCAGAGCGTCTCTGTTCTGATAATGGGCCACAGTTTGCTTCAGATTCCTTCAGAAAATTTGCACAAGAATGGGGTTTCAGTCATGAAACATCCAGCCCAAATTTTCCTCAGAGCAACGGCGAGGCTGAGAGAGCTGTCAGAACCATCAAGACTCTCCTTAAGAAGTCGGGGGATCCGTATCTCGCTCTTATGTCCTACCGTTCGGCTCCATTGGCAAATGGATTCAGTCCGACTGAGCTTCTCGTGGGAAGGAGGATAAGGACAACTGTTCCTGTTACTCAGTCGCAGCTGATGCCACAGAATATTGATACGGAAAAGCTGAGGACTGCAGAGAACATCTATATACAGAAACAAAGACAAAACTACAACCGTAGACTTCGGGCCCACAACATGTCACTCCTACATCCAGGTGAGAAGGTGTGGGTGACAGATCTTCAAACCAGAGGAACAGTAGTGTCTGGAGCAGGTTCACCTCGATCCTACATTGAGACACCCAGAGGCATGCTGAGAAGGAATAGCTACCACCTTTCACACACTCCTAGAGCAACTGAAACATCTGGTGTTCCACCTGAAACTACTGCTGTTCCACACGAGACATTATCTGAAGAAAATATTCACAATTCCACACACACACCTGTTCCAGATGAAGACCAGCAGGAGGCTAGCCATCAGACTCCACCACTTGAGAGTCGAGTTTCACTGAGAAGTAGGAGACCTCCAGCCTATCTGGATGATTATATTTGTTCGTAGGAACTGAGTGAGTTTCCTGCATGGGACAGAATAATCCCCACACTCAGGTAGAGGATTTGGGTAGTCCACCCATTCCTCTTAGTAGCTCAAGTTAAATGTCACAGAGATTACTGTTCTGAGATTTATATACATCTGGGTTCTAATGCTGAACTGTGACTGGAAAGAGATTTAAGTTTGTGCACTGTTAGTGTAGAATAAATAAATAGCAATAATAAGTTAGAGTTCTAGCACATTCTGCTGTGGAAAAGTACTAGTACGATACTGAGTTAATTTTGGGTATTCCACAGAATGCATCTTTCTGGTGTGTGATTTAAGTTTACATGTGCTTACATAGACTCTAATAACAAATCCTATTCAGAAAGGGGGATGTAGTATCAGGCTATCCGTGGATAGGAACCTTTGTGCTGTATTGTGTTTGGGGGCGGACCAGATTAAAAAAAAAAGAGTACCTACTAAGATGGAATTGTCTCACGTGTGCTTCTGTGTAGCCTCAAGATTCATTTTATAGCGCTAACACAGGTGCTGTAAGTGGTCCGGTATGAAATGGGGGTGATAGAACAACACAGCACTTTAAAATTTCAATAATCAGAATGCAGAAATTGTTTCCGTTGTTTTAAAAGGTTTATGTCAGTCTGCCTTTTCCCCATCAATACGCTTCCCGACCGCCCTGCACCTTAGGGGCTTAAAAAAGAAAAAGACGCGCACATTGCACAAAACTCTGAAAACGGAGCGACAAACTAGATGTAAATTATGGCATAAAAACAAGGAATCCGACGCTGAACAGTGAAAAAAATCAACACATGATGTGAAACACATGACAATTAGGCGGCGCAGCAGGTGATGAGTGAATATTATTCGTCTTATATTATTCGTCTTATAATGGATAAATGATAAAACTAAATCTAGCAACAGGAAAGAAACTAAAAGTGGACATAGCAATAAATCAAGAGAGGATAATACTAATCAAAGGAAACTAAATGGAAATGAATGAATAACAAAATGCAAGAATAAATTAAGAAACTAAAGTAAATACAGAGGAATAAACTGGTATGGCAAGACCTTTTGATCAATACTTAATACAGACACTGTATGGCAAGAATAAACAGACAATATTTTCAGATAAAAGATAAAAATATTGTTGAAATGTCATGGGTTTGTGGAGATTATATCTAATACAGAGAATAAATATATCTTACAGACCATAACAGTAAAGAACTGATCACTTATTTATGTTTTTAATTAGATTTGATATATTTATTTCTTCAATATTATTTTTAAAGTCAGTGTTAATGTCATGAGGCTGATGACTCCATGACACTTTCAATTTGACTCATTAGGATTTGAATAAGAACCAGATTTGTTCTTTGTAATTTCTGTCTGTAATTTCTGTCTATTAATCTATAATCAATAGACAGGTCTATATAAAGATATAATCCATGTTTCTGTCCCATATTTGTATGGCATTAAAAGGACCTGGAACTTTTGTTTTTCCACTGAAAGCTCTGGTTTGCACAATAAATGCCATGTGGGTGAAGTTTTATGGTTGATACTCTGATGTCCCATTCTCCTGAAGGCAGCACAGAGCTGCACCACCAGAAACCCACAGAAACACTGAAGAGAAGAAGAGCTATGATTACATAGTACATATATATTTAAAATACCTGGGAACTTGTTGACTTGTCCTGACATAATATAACTGTCGTGGAAGTTAACACCGTGCCAGTAGATATCACATGCCGGACGTCTTCCTGTGTGAAACTGAGGAGAGGAAAAGCAAAGCGGTGAGAAGGAATTATTACATTTACACAATGAAAAGAAAATCGATTAAAAAGTTTGGAAAATGTGAACTGTCTGAAAATATGAGTAGGACCACAGAATCAAGATGATGGTCCGAATAATGTACCGCACACGTTTCAAATTCAATGCAATGCTGCTTAAAACAAGTAGCATGATTTTTTTTCTTTTTTTCTGGAGTCCACTTTGGTTTCTACAGAACATCCAATCTCCATTGGAGTAATGGGTCAAAACTCTGCTCAGTTTGTAAAGAGAAACATGAGGGATTCTTTCTTTAACTCTCCCGTGCCACTCCAAGTCTACAACTCAAGGGTGTCGGCAGGCTGTTCAGTCCAATATCGGTATCTTAAATAGTTTAACCTCCTCCCCTCCTGCAGTTGGTTATAGGACAGATAAACCTGTGCCAGAGTTGAGTCTTGTTAATGTGTTAGCGTGACACTGTGTAAAAGGGAAACCCTGGCTGACTGCAAAGACCTGCTATAAATACAGCTTCACGCAAGTGTGTGAAGGGGACAAGGAAGGGGAGATTATTTTGAGTAGTTTCTGGGGATTACATCCAGACACAGCTGTCTTTTTGAAAAGCTGTTTTGTTGCTAAAATCTTTCGGTGTCCTTTGGTAGACAATTCAGTTTTCTCTTGCCTGCAGGAATCAGAAGCAGCCCTTTTTGATATTCAGGTTATTTTCCAACCAGATTTCAAGACGTTATGACAATTTTGAAACAAATGTGTGTAAAATGCCCGATTAGTTTCTAACACTTGACAACAGATGAAAATATGAAGCATTTCCGTGATATGTCGCTCGGACCCTCGGGTGGCCGTTATCTCTACCTCGGAGAGGACTCGCTTTATTGGATTAAGGGAGCTTAAGGCTAGCGATTTCTTCCTGTGGCGGAGAAAGCCATAAGTGGAAAGTCAGCTAGCAGATGTAGAGTCAGTTGTTTCAACTCTTCAACTTACACTTTTGCATTCAGTTGCGTTACCGTCAACGTAGATCCTGAATATTTTACCGCCGGCTGAAGGGTACTCGTCCACTTCATAAGCGGGCTAGCAGAGCCGAGCTGCTAAAGTTTCGGCCTCTTCAATGTATGATGACAAAGGCTTTCTCTGCGACGGCAGCTCCATGGAGATGTTGACTCCGCTGGGGGTGCTTTGTGCTGACTAAGTGTTGGTGTTGCCATATGTCCATCGTTATGGATACCAGTAGAAGGGTTCAAGTGTCACAGACTGGTTACTGGTGATAAGTGCGCCCTGTGCTTCCCCGTCTCATTGAGGTGACATTCTTTCCATGCATAATGGAGGCGGTGTTCATAACAGCTTTGAGTTGGCACTCTACGAAAAATAAACTCTCAAAACAACTCAGGACAAACATAAATGAGTAAATAATAAAAAAAAGTGACCTCAGAAAGTTTTTTTGTCCCATTTGTTGCTCTTTAGGTTTACATACTGTAACACAGGTGAAATAAAACAGTCATTGTTTCATCTGAGTTGATCTAATATTAATGACTTAAAGCATGGAGGTTTCAGTCACTGCAACTTGATATTTAATTG
Organism: Poecilia reticulata; assembly: GCF_904066995.2. Classification (NCBI taxonomy): domain Eukaryota; kingdom Metazoa; phylum Chordata; class Actinopteri; order Cyprinodontiformes; family Poeciliidae; genus Poecilia; species Poecilia reticulata. The sequence goes on from NC_088841.1 coordinate 8,671,351, forward strand.
ATAAATTGTTATTTTTATACCCATGTTTTTAGATTTTTGTAACATGACAATACTTGGTAGTGCTTAAATTCGGATATATTGTGTCTCTCTGATAGATTTTTAAAAAACAGCGACAAAAGCAAAGTCAAAAGAAAAGAAAGGAAAGAATTACTGAAGTAAAGCAGATATTTTTATGCCAAATTATTTATCTGCAATCTTCATCTTGAGTCCATGACTTCAAGTAAGGACATTATAGTGGAGGCTGGAGATGAAACTACAAGGTATTTAACTCCTAAACTGTTTTTATTTTACATCCATATATTCAGATTCACATGATAGAACAGTAGGTTGTGTATAAATGGGACTGGTTTTCATCTGAGAGTCACATTGTTCATGTGTAACCAGCCAAATGACCTTGAATACCTCTAAATAAAACAAAATGGAGTGCGACTAATTGCTGTCAGAAGTTCGCCGATATGTCCCTTTTATACATTTCCGAATAATTTCAGCTATTCTGTGAAGAACTCAGAGGTTTGATGCAGATTATTAGAGAGCAAACAGCATCACGAAAACCAAAGTCAGAGGTAAAATTATGTAGCACAACTTTAAAATAGCATTAAAATAGAACCATCTAGTTGCCTCCTCAAATCTTCAAGGAAAATGTCTAGTTGAAAAAGGCAAAAGAAGCCCTGGTCTATAAGCCATGTAGAGGAAGCAGTAAACATGTTCAGAATGTGATCTGGTTCAAGCAAAAAAACTAACACCGCACAACAACATGAACATAACTCCTATGGTAAAACAAGGTGGCAGTAGCATTATGCTGTGGAGTTTATTTTCTTCAGTAGGAAGAAGGGAGCTTGTCATCAGAGATGATGGGAAGGAGGACAGATGTAATTGCTGAGCAATACTGGGAGAAAATTGTTAGAACTTTAAAAGATAAGAATAAATGAAAGACATAGCCAGTGCTACAATGTAATGGATCATGGCATTGTCAGTATGTGTCAGAATGGCCCAGTCAAAGTCCCAGACCTCTATCTAACGGATCATGGGAGGGGACACTTAATATTCACAGACACTCCATAATTTGTTTGAGTTTTAGCCAATAAAGTGCACCAGTTACATTAAATTAAAAAATGCATGCCGCACTTTTCAGATTTTTCTTGTAAAATACAAAAACTAAAAGATTCATTAAATAAATAAAAACCACGCTTTAGTTTCGTGCCAATTCACAGGTATGAAACACTTTGTGCAGGTTTGGCTCTAAATAAAATAAAATGAAGTTGAAAAGGTTTAGGTAAAGTAAATACACTTTGAATATGATGTGCTGCAAAAAAGAAAGGAAAGAAAAACTCACTTCCCCTTCCAAAAAGAAAAAAACAATTAGCCAATGTAGACAAATGAGTCGACATGACTGGCTTTGAAGCTTCACTCAGAGGGGGGAGAAAAAAACATGAAATAAAAGTGGCTTATGAAGACAAACACCTAAACTGGTTGTAATCCAATTGAGACGAGAAGCTGATGACACAGTTCTCCCCAGGATCAAATCATCCTCAGCGTCTTCCCTAAACCATTTATTCACAAGTTTCTGCTGGGACAAAACACAACAATAACATAAAAAAAGGGGGGGAATGAAATAATTTCAAATAGCGCACCTCTTTCCACTGTAGCTCCTTGATGCTCAGCTTCACGGCTCCCAGGGAGGTTTTGGCTTTAGATGTGTCCACCGTCACAGGCCTTCCCTTCATGGGAAGCTTGAATTCATCCTCGCAGCGTGTTTCCCGTGTGTTGCTGGATTCGTGGGCGGCAGCGTAGTTTCCGTTACTCTCTGCTGACTTGCCTTGCAGGATCTTCCCCGTCCCCTTGATGAGGAGGGTTCGCTCACAGATAGGACTGCTGATGTTTTTCACAGCGTGAGCTGGAAATCCCTGCAAGGGTTTCCCGCAAGGATTCCTGCCGCTTCTTTTCACCTTCTGCTTGCAAATATTGGTGGACAGTGCATCCGTCCCAGGGGCGGCGGTGATGCAGCAGCTGGCGGGATCTGGTGAGGCGGAGGGAGAAGACACGGGCATATTTTCTTCGGGATCCACTTCCTCCTTCTCTGCATCCTCGCCCAGTGATTTCATCTGCCCGAGCTGACCCTTGACATCTCCATAATGATCACTCATTGTGCGAAACGCGATAACTCACGCCGTTGCAGTTCCGCGGAGTGCAGTAATCCGAAGCCGGAGAGCCGATCAGAAACAATGTGGTCCCGCATTGCTATCTTGACCAACCACATCCGCGGGAAAAGCAGCAACGCGAGTTAGCTGGGATCACCATATATTAACGAGCGAAGAACGGCATGTCTCTCTGCAGAGCTAATTTTGACTATATAAAAGCAGCAAGAGACGAGCGACAAGCGGCGGTGTCGGTCGGCACTTGTGGCCAGAACTGCTAGCTGCTGGGGGAGAGTTGACTATAACGTTAGCTTATTAAACTTAATTTAGCTTACAACGTTTCGAAGCCACAGGCGAAGCTATGCGACGCCACTCAAGGCAAACTTCACCTGTCCGGTACCGTTATGAAGCTCCCTAAACCAGCGGGCGAGTGTCACAACAATTTAACAGCGCTCTGCAACGTGCGTATGACGGTCATGGTGTTGTCAGGCAGCAGATAGCGGAACCGCCTGCCTGTGGCCCAGCCTCTATCTGGTTCTCATGGCCACCGCTGATGCTGCGTTTTGGGTAACTCGGAAAATTTGCTTCTCCTACTATGCCGGCTTTTTTTTGTTTGTTTGTTTGTTTTTTAAGTAACTCTACTTCACTCAAAACAATTACAACAAAAATAAATACAACATCAAATGAATGTTGCTCCTGTGTGTGTTTTAAAGTGTCTATTTCTATTTTTTTTTCTGCCAATATATTAGTACATTCCTTCATCTTTTCAAACATTTATTTTTTCTCTTAAGATGTTTTTTTTTACATAGTTTTACTTTCATTCAACCCATAACAGTTAAAGATTGAACCAGAAAAGAAGCATTTTTAAGTGATTTATCCGTACTATACTTAAAGTAATGATTTTAATTACGTATGACAATAAAAAAATGTACCTTCCTTGTATAAGAAAACTTTTCTGTTTTATAAAATATTCACTAGAGGGTGCTGTTTCACCTTGCAAGGCTATTTCACGCCCTGCTATTAAAACTAATCTTACAACCAATTTTTATACGTCATCTGTTAATCTAAGAGAGTTCATTTGAACTGCTTTTTAAAATTATTATTAGTGTTTTAAATGTCTTGTGGTATGGTTTAACAAGATTCACAAGATCACACACTTCATTAAACCAAAGTGTCACTACTGTTGTGAACTTGATTTGAAAATTAGATTTTTGATGGCACCTGCTGCACCCATTAAGCAATTTTTATGTTATTGTAAAAGTACTGTTTCTCTGATGTTTCTCTACTTGTTGATATTCTCGTAGAATCACCACAGCATTGTTTAACTCAAACAAAGACACGGGGGAACTTTTTTTTTTTTTTTTTTGCATACCCTCACAATATAATTGCTGACAGTTTTGGCTGTCAGTAATTATTTAACCACTCTGGTTGGAAAAAGGACCCATTTTCATGTGAAACAGGTCATGTGATGTGAACACGAAAATTACTGTAAGAGGGAACACCAAACCTACTGCAAGGGTCTAAAAACGTTATTGCGGGATCGCAACATTTATTGCAAAAGAGCACAAAGGCTATTGCGAGGGAACAAGAAAATTATTGAGTTAAGGAATGCAAAACCTATTGCAAGGGAACCAAAAATGTATTGCGAGAGATTGCAACATTTATTGCAAGAGAATGAAAAACTTATATCAATAAAAAAAGTTAACATTATTAAGATCAACATTTACTAAGGGAAACCAAAATTATTGCAATGGAATAAAAAAAAATATTGCAAGGAAGTGCAGCATTTATTGCAAGGGAAGCTTTAATTTATCACTATGGCGATAAATTGCAATTCCAATTAGAATTATTTTTGTTTTTTCCATTTATTGATAATGATAAAGGATAACTATTGTCCATCTCTAACAACGCAAATAATTAAAGAAGGTCACTCTGATGCACATTTTTATTGTTGAAATTTTCAATTCCATTCGGCAGGTTTGGTGTCAGCACTCTCCTCTTCTTCCTACAGGACTCTCACAAATCCATCTTCTGGTAGATCGCATGTTCTTCATCCCCGTTCATTTTAGCAAAGAGAAGAGTGAGCACTCTTTCTTTTTGCTCCCAAGTGAGATCAGATATGTAAACCTCCTTGCTGGGGAGATGAGGCAATTTTTCTGCTGCCTTCATGTCTGAATACACAGATTGGGTGCTTTTGGGATACTGATGGAAGGTGTGGATGGGGGGGAGCTTTATTCTACCCGCCACGCCGTCTGTAAATTTCTGACGGTAGTCTTGATATGGCTCCTTTACCTTCTTCTTTCTTTCCTTAGCTATCTCCTGTCGGACGTTATCCAGGGCTTCGTAGAAAAACACCTCCATATCTTTGCGTTTCTCCACAATGGTCCTTGCCAGCTTCTTCACTTGACAGATCTCCTTCTTTTGCATGGTGATAATTTTCTGTAGTTTGTCCAACTCTACCTGACTCAAGAGTTGGTTTCTTTTCTTATTCTCTGTAGATTCTTTCTCCAAATTCTTGAAGGCTTGTTCCAGATGAGCAGCTTTGGCCCTGACTTCAGTAAGTATTTTTTGTAGACGCGCAATGTCAGAACCATTATTCTTTAATGTTGTCTTCAGAATTTTTTTGTCCACCGCCAGTGAGAGTTTGTCCTTAGACATTGATTGAGCCAGTTGCCTCGTATCTTCTAAATTAGCCAAGGTACATGTGAGGTTTTTAATTAGCCAGTTATTCTTCCTGTGAACATCGTTCAATTCGTTTTCCAAGTTGACAATGGTGTTTTTGAGATCAAGCATTACCATATTCATCTCCTCTCGGTGACGTATGTGGTTCCTTTCCCTCTCTGCTGTTTCCCTTTCTAAGCGCATGTATTTCTCATCTTTTTTTCTTAGGTTTTCTCTGTATTCTTCCTTAGATACTTGCATTTGCTTCCTCATGTTAGTTACCTTTTTCTTTGTCCGAATCTCAATGGCCTTTCTTTTTAAAATGTCTTCCTCAAACTGTTTGAAGTTCTGCTTCTTTTCATTTTCCCACTTACGACGATCTTCAATAGCAAGCTCTTGTAGATTTCTGATCTGTTCCTCCAGGCTTTTGATCTTTTCCCCTTTAACTTTTAAATCTTTCTGCCAATAACTAGTGGCCCCAAATTCGTTAATCTCCGCCTTGTATAGGAGATTTCTTAGTTCTCCAATCTCGGAAGCCAGTTTGTAGTGTTCCTTCTGGTGGTATGCTAAATCTTTCTCTGTTTTCTTTAGCTTCATCTCCCTAAGAGAGCTGACTTCATCTATTTGGGTTTCATGATTCTTTTTTGGGGGATTTTTGTCCTTTCCCTGGCTTGCTCTTTTGGTCTCCATGACAGATCTGAAAGAATTCACTTTTTCCTGCTGTTATTAAGAAAAAGTTAAATGTATTACTGCGATAGCACACAGTAGCACTGTAACTGGTAAACCAATGTCTATCTGTAAGATAAATGTATGCTGAAGTCAGAATACCGACGTGAAATGATCAGGGAAGTCATTAGGGACATCACCGTGATGTCACATGCTTCACCTCACCTGTGAGGTCACGCTGCAAACTAAAGTTCTGCAACCTCTGAAGTATGTTTTTGTAAAAATTACTGGCAATCTTATTAGATCAATTCTTGCAAACATTCAAGAAAAAAAATTAAAAAGAGAGAACTAATTTAATTTTTTTTTTCTCCTGCAAATAATTAAAGTAAAAGCCTTCCCCGGATCTCTGCCACTGTCATTAATATATTTTTAATTATAGTTCTTGCGCTTTTATTTTTCAAATAAACAAATAAAATAAAAATAGGCAGGGCATTAAGTGGCTCGGGAGTTGAATCGGGGACAATTGCGTTTTTGATATCTCTTTTGTTCCTGATCAGAACAACAGGAAGGCGTCTGCCACTCTGTAAATACACATCTTCCCAAAAAATAGCCTTGGCTTCAGTCTTGTTATTTTTACCCTTGGGCCACTGCTATAAAAATGGTTTACCCTTTTATATAGCAGTGGCTATAAAAGGGTGCACCTTATGCAAAGGGTGCATAAGGGTGCACCCTTTGCATAAGGTGCACCCTTTTTTGTCCATCGCCAGTGAGAGTTTACCTTTGACCCTTATAGGGTGAACCCTACACTCAAAACACCCTTTGCAAAAGGCGTCACAATAGGAGCCATGTGGGGCCCTATTGTTTGTTTATTTTAAATCTCTGCTTTTTTCAACATTTTTGTTAATAACATCCAAATACTCTTTTATTCTAGTAAAAGCCATTTTTATTCTTTGGCTTTTAACCTCAGCGAGACTTAGTCTGAACTTTTTTTTTTAACTATTAGTGTTGAAATTTTGCAAGTCTTATATAAAACATATATTTTTTTAATATATGTTTTTGGTATGCAGCCATGTGGTGCACTGTGTTTCATCTTGTGGTTGGTGCTACATAAGTGAAGGTGGTATGACACATAACTAGCCTGCAACAACGACTTTCCCTTTTGAAAGTCACAAAGTTTACTAAAATAAAACAAACATTTTATTTTGATACATTCACACATACACTCACACAGTCATATATATATATAAAAATTCCCTTCTCACCCTCCGCGGGTGGTCTGTTTCATCCTCTGAGCTCGGGTCCTCTACCAGAGGCCTGGGAGCTTGAGGGTTCTGCGCAGTATCTTGGCTGTGCCTAGAACTGCACATTTCTGGACTGAGATGTCTGATGTTGTTCCTGGGATCTGTTTGAGCCACTGCTCCAGTTTGGGGGTGACTGCCCCGAGGGCCCCGATGACCACAGGCACCACTGTAGTCTTCACCTTCCAGGTCTTTTCCAGTTCCTCCCTGAGGCCCTGGTATTTCTCCAATTTCTCATGCTCCTTTTTCCTGATGTTGTAATCACTTGGTATTGCTACATCCACCACAACGGCTTTCCTCTGTTCTTTATCCACCACCACAATGTCCGGTTGGTTCGCCATTACCATCTTGTCTGTCTGGATCTGGAAGTCCCACAGGATCTTAGCTCGGTCATTCTCCACCACTTTTGGGGGTGTTCCCCACTTTGATCTCGGGGCTTCCAGTCCATATTCTGCACAGATGTTCCTGTACACTATGCCCGCCACTTGGTTATGTCGTTCCATGTACGCTTTCCCTGCCAGCATCTTGCACCCTGCTATTATGTGCTGGACTGTCTCAGGGGCCTCCTTGCACAACCTACACCTTGGGTCTTGTCTGGTGTGGTAGATCTGAGCCTCTATTGCTCTGGTGTTTATATATATATATATATTCATATATATATATTCATATATAAGCAGTATAAAGACTGGTATTCTGCCACTTTTAAAGGTCTTTCTGCTTCATCACGCTTGACTTCAATACCAACTCATTAATTGCAAGAGAACATAAAACCTATTGCAAAGAAACAAAAAAATGATTGCAAGAAAACACAAAGCCTATTGCAAGGGAACAATAAATGTATTGCAAGGGAACAAAACATTAATTGCGAGGGAACACAAAATTTATTGTGAGAGAATGCCAAGCCTGTTGGGATAGAACAACGTTTTATTGTGAGGACACACAAAGTCTATTGCGGGAGAACAAAAAATTAATTGCGAGGTAATGCAACATTAATTGAGAGAGAACGCAAAGCCTGTTGTGAGGGAACATTTTATTGCGATTACACAAAAAGTTTATTATGAGAGAACAAAAACTTTATTGGGAGGCAATGCAACATTTATTGAGGGAACGCAACATTAATTGCGCGAGAACACAAAGGCTGTTGTGAGGGAATACAGCATTTTAGTCCGAGGTAATGCAAATCTATTAAAACAAAAAATGTATTGCGAGGGAAAGCAACTTTTACTGTTAGGGAGCACAATAATTACTGTTTATTGTCAAGGAACGCAGTAGGGGGCTCCATAAAACCCTACAATTTATTTATTTTTTTTTATTGGTTTGCAAACATTAGTTTTATCGCTATGATAAATCACAATTCTTATAATTTCTCTATTTCTCATTTCCTAATATTAATAAATGACATAGTTATTGTCCTTTCCTAAGAGCATGAATAATTACACAAGTATTTTTTCAATGCATATATTTATTGATGAAACTTTTGACAGCGTTCGGCGGCTCTGCGTCCTACAGAACTTTCATCAATCTTTCTTGTGGACCACGGCGGTGAAGCCATCCTCCACTTTGGAAATCACAGTCGAGCCTCGTCGTACTCGATTTTGACGCACGTTCTGCATTTCCGTTCATTTTAGCAAAGAGAAGAGTGAGCACTTTTTCTTTTTGCTCCCAAGTGAGATCAGATATGTAAACCTCTTTGCAATGGGGCCAATTTCCAGGCGCCTTCATGTCTGAGTAGACAGAATTGGTGCTGGTGGGACTTTGATCGACATTGTGGATGAGGGGGAACTTTCCCTTTCCTTCTGTTCCGTCTCTAAATTTCTGACAGTCTTGTTTCGCCCCCTTTACCCTCTTCTTTCTTTCCTTAGCCATCTCCTGTCGGACGTTTTCCAGGGCATCGTGGAAAAACATCTCCATGTCTTTGCGTTGATCCACAATGGTCCTCGCCAGCTTCTTCACTTGACAGAGCTCCTTCTCTCGCATGGTGATAATTTTTTGTAGTTTGTCCAACTCCACCTGACTGGCCTGGGTGGTGACTTGGTTTCTTTTCTCATTCTCTGTAGCTTCTTCCTTCATGTGCTTGAGGGCCTGCTCCATACAGGCAGCTCTGGCCGTGGCTTCAGCAGTCATCTTTTCTTTAAAATCCATCTCACGAATGTTCGTTTGTAACGTTGATATCAGAACGTTTCTGTCCACCGCCAGTGAGACTTTTTCGTTAGACAGTTTCTGAGCAATTTGCTTCAGCTCATCTAAATTAATCAAGGCAATTTTTAGGTTTTTAATTAGCCAATTTTTCTCTTTATTAGCATTGCTCAGTTCAATTTCCAACCTGGCGATATTGTTTTCTTGCTCAGCCTTCAACTGATTCATCTCCCTTTCTTTGCACATGAAGTTCCATTCTTTCTCCCTTGATTCCTTCAGCAAGACTAAATATTTCTCGTCTTTTATTTTTAGGTTTTCTCTGTATTCTTCTTTAGACAGTTGCATTTGCTTTCTAATGTTAATAATTTTCTTCTGTATCCGAGCCTCAGTGGCATTCTTTTTTAAAATGCCATCCTCAAACTTTTTCAAATCTCGCTTCCTTTCCTTTTCCACCTCAAGTGTCCGTTGTCCTGCGATCTCTTCTTGCTTTTTGATCTTTTCCTCCAGCACTTTGAGCTTCTCATCTTTACGTTTTAATACTTTTAGCCAATAATCAGTGATGCCAATATTGCTCTTCTCCGCCAGGAATAGGGAGCTTTTTAGTTGCTCAGTATCGCCGGCCCTCTTGTACAGTTCCTTCCGGTGGTAGGCTAACTCCTGCTCAACTCTCTTCAGCTTCATTTCCCAAAGTTTAGTGCTAGTTTCATACATTTTGGCCTTCCTCTTCTTTTCTTCTTCGAGGTCAAGTGTGTTGTCTTTCAAAGTTTTCAGACCTTTTTTCTTCTTTCCTTTACTAGGCGCCATGGCAATGTTAAAAGAATTCCTCTTTTCCTGCCGTTCTTTGGAAAACGTTAAACGTACTATCAATCTGGCGTACAGCAGCAGCACTGCATTACTGCTAACAAATGTCTACGTTGCAATTGTGACGTTGTTAGGGCCGTCACCGTGATGTCACATTTCACCTCACCGGTTCACGAGTATATTACATAGCAACTAAAGTTCTGCAATTTATGAAAGAGCATGTTGCTCTCTTTGTAAAAAGCCTGTTTAGTCTTATTAGTTCGATTCTTACAAACATTTAGGAAGAAAAATTATTTTCGACTGAAGTAAAAGCCTTCACTGCCACAGTCTCAAAGAATACATTTTTAATTTTAGTTATTCCACTTTTATTTTTCAGACTGTATCTTTTCAATCTTACTGAGACATAAGCATGTATGTTAGGGTTTGTTTTAAAAAAGTATAATGTAACATAGATTCTGATGATTAATAAATATGAAACTGAAAAGGGGTGAGGGGGAAGCAGTACTGCTAACTGTTATGATAGTGTTATACTCATGCAGCATAAAACAGAATTTTATAGCTTACTTGGCTTTCTTTGCAAAAGTCAAGTATGGCTCTTAAATAAATTGCATATTTAGTTTTACGTATATTTTTGTTTTTTATGTATATTTGTCTGCTGATGGAGCAGATGTGTTCTTTAAAAGTACTTTTCAAATAAATACTGTACTGTTTTGCAGTTTTATTAATAAACTGATTTTATGACTTTGATTTTAAATACTGATGTACCAATCCACCTAAATTTTTGACACCTTGGTGGAGGGTGTTTATTTTGTTCACTGTATCAAGTCAGCAACCTTCCACATTATTAACTTTTTTTAATTACAATTAAAATTAATGTTTTAATTGCAGAAAATTGGATTCATGTAGCTTTTAATTTTTGGTGAAACTGACCTTTTGGGTTTTCAGTCATCCTAAGACATGATATGAAAAGTAACAGAAATCCAAGCAGGAAATTACACAATCTGTGTGTACACTTTTAATATAATTACTGAAATAAAAAATTTTTTTGGTTGTTTTTCTTTGTGTTTTTAGGAGCTGGAACAGAGTATAATAAAGGAATAAGATATTTACACACACAAAACGCTACATCAGTGGTTCTCAAACCATTAAAGAACCTGCCACAAGATTAAAACATATAACAATATGTGCGCGAGATGCTATATTTTGATTCCCATGATTAACAGAAATAATTCTCAGGCTTTTAGATTTACCTCACGTGCTGCTGTTTCCATCTTACATCTCAACACAACTCTCATGACCAAATTCTTTTTATTTTTTTCCTTTACAATTGCGTAAGTGATGGTGAAACAGAACAGTGCTATTGAGGTTAATATGGAATCAAAGCATGCAGCTATTTCATAAATTCAAATTTGAAGGTATTTATTGCTAAGACTCATAAACAAGGCGTAGAATTTCTTCTTTGACCTCTGTTCTAAAAAAATCACATTGTAAATACAGTTATATCAGAGGTAATAGGAAACATATATGGTGTGGAGGCAACAACGAAGACAAAATAAAAAAACATAAATAGAACAGCATGACATGATTTGCTGTCTTACATTTCCTCATGTCCATAAGCATGTCATTATTAAGAGGGATTATTTTAGTATCACAAAGACATAATTGTTATTTGTCTCTTGTAAACTGCCTTTTCACCAGCAGTGATCAAGAAAATCATCAGAATTAGTGAAGAGTTTGTATAGAAGAGGCCTGAGTTAGAAACCCAGAACATTCCAGACTCCAGTGTGGGATGAGAAAATAAATACACATCAATAACTTTACTGTTTTGGTCTCCAGTCAATCATACAGGACTGAATGTGCAGTGGTGGAAGGATGTCCGTTCTTTTTTTTGTTTGTTTTGTTTTGTTTTGTGACAGCAGACCTATACATCTCCGGCATGTACTTCCTATAATCTTCCCTGTACTTCTACTTCCATTAACTGTAAAGAGCTTCACTTTAGTACTTTATCTTCTTCTTTTAACAAATAAGAAAAGTAAAACTATGCATTGATAAATACTGTGCAAATCGATTAAAATAAAAATGAAGGCAAACTGGAGCCTAAATAAAATAAACTATAAGAATCCAGGTAATATTTAAGTACAATTAAACATTTCAAGAACAGAAATGTGAATTTGTAATGAAACCATTCAGTTTCTAGAGTAAACATTTCTGTACAACAACATTTTGAAAAATCATAAACAGGACTGATCATATATTATGTGTAATTTATAGTCCTCATAACTAGAAATGTTTTACTGACATACACTAACTACTAACACTAAGAATTTACAAAAATTTAACCATTAAATTTGTCACTTAGTGCTATTCTACATTAAGTATTACTAATAATTTCATTTGTACAATATGAGTTTGTCGTTGAGCAGTGGTTAATCTGGACCATCACATTTGAGGTTCCACAAGGCTAAACCCTAGCTGAGAATTATCGTGTACATAAACATTTCTTACCATACATAAGCTGACGACATAAAACTGTATAAGTAGGTGCATTTCTCTGCAGTATGAACACAACTCAACAGAGAGGCTCATCTGTCTTTCCATATGTGAAGCTTTGTTTGCACGGAGCTAGTTTTCAGTGAAACTGCAACATTTTTGTGGCAATCCAGCTGCACGTTTACACAACTCCAGTGATCGGAGTCTCTGACATCAGCAGTTTTTTAAATCAGGCGTCCGAGGGGAACTTGCGCTACTTAGCCTTTTCAGCTTAAGGGAACTTCTGATATGGATTAAATATGTGATACATGAGAACTCGGTTTATCGGAGATGGGTCACGCTTCTCTAAATGAGGTAGAAGGTAATGCGGCGTCAAAAGCTTGTGTGTGTGTTTTGATGACGTGCTAAAATCACAGCGCCACATTGTGGCCTGGCATGACGACTACAGCTGATTCAAGGTTTCTTTGCCGTCTCATCTAAGTGTGGAACTTTCCCCTCAACATTACTCTCATGTAAATGTGGTCTTACAAAAGGAAAATATTTTGTTTGCACTTTAAATCCCACATTTCTAATCCCAAATAGTTGAATTATACAACGGCGACAAGTTTTGATGCTTATGAGTAAAGCAAATCCATTCCTACAACATTGATTTTCTATTCCGTGTGGGTATTCATGTGCTTTTTGACATTCGATCTGAATCGAAACCTTTTACCGCAAACATCACAGCCAAAGGGCTTCTCTCCAGTGTGAATCCTCATGTGTTTCCTAAGGGTTGAGCTGTCATTGAACATGGTGCCGCAAAAATCGCAACCAAATGGTTTTTCTCCCGTGTGGATTCTGTTGTGCGAGCAAAGCCTCTCCTTTCGGTTAAACGCCTTTCCACACACTTCGCAGATAAATGGTTTCTCCCCCGTGTGGATTCGTTTGTGTGTAGCAAGGTGCGCCTTTTGTTTGAACATTTTGCCACAGACGTCACACTCAAGGGACTTTTCCAGCGTGTGGATTCCCATGTGCCTATTGAGAACTACCTTTTGGTGGAATGTTTTACCACAGACCAAACAGCTGAATGGTTTGTCCACCGCGTGAATCCCCACGTGTCTGTTCAAGGTCGACTTACTGATGAACGATTTCCCGCAGATGTCGCAGTTGAACGACTTCTCTACGGCGTGGATTCTCTTGTGTTTATGGAGATTGGACTTTTCCGTGAATGTTTTACCACACACATCACAGCTGAATGTTTTCTCTCTTGTGTGGACCAACATATGGCCGTTGAGGATAGACTTGTATATAAATGCTTTACCACAAACATCACAGCTGAACGGTTTCTCTCCTGTATGAATTCTCTTGTGTTTGTAAAGATTGGACTTTTGGATGAATGTTTTACCACAAACATCACAGCCAAACGCTTTCTCTCCACTGTGGATGCTCATATGTTTGCTAAGGGTTGACTTGTCAATGTATGCTTTACCGCATATATCGCAGCTAAAAGCTTTCTCTCCTGTGTGGGTTCGCTTGTGTCTATAGAGATAGGACCTTTGGTGGAAAGTTTTGCCACAAACATCGCAACCAAACACTTTCTCCAAATCGATTGTCTCCGAATCTAAATTTGGCTTTACAATGTAACCTTTCTCAGTAACGTTGACGCTGAGGTCACTTTTTTCTAAATGGCCTTTCATGTGTTTCTGAAAAGACTCCTGGTAGAGGAACTGTTTACGACAGATGGAACAGCTAAAAAATTTTCGGGGGGTGTTAAATTCTACTTCATTATTTTCCTCCAATTCTCGCGCGGTTTCTATCTGCCAGTCATTGTAACTGACAACAAAATCACTACTGCCGTTACATGGGCGATGCTCTTCCTCATTTACATCGTTGAGAGGTTCTGGGTTCCTATGGTTTGTAGAGAAGCTCCATTCATCAGGAACTTCTTCTTTAACCACTAGCACCTTCCGGACATCTGTAGGAAAGCGTAAAATACACGTTTATGTCAACAAGTAGCCTTTCTTACAGATTCTTTTGTAACGTTCTTTGAATTCAGAAAGTTTATATACATGTCGTCAGTATCAGTGCGATTGTCTATTAACTGTGTGATTTGGGTTAAACCTCGGGGTTCTTTCCACAAAGCTCTGATAGTTTAACTGACACATTTTGGTTAATTGAAGGCACACCTATTGATGAGGAGATATTGGTTTATGAAAAAATAAATAAAAACTGTTGCAAAATATAAGTTACACACATTACCATATCATATGTTCTTACACAGAAAGTATAGAAACATTAACCAAAAATTGAAAAAAAAAACAAATAAAACAACACCATCAGTCGAGTATCAAAGTAGTGCTACAAAGTTTTTATCCATCAAACACATACACACACTCAGCTAAATGGAAACAGTTGAATCAGTTCAAAAATCCACATACCAGCTGTCAATGGACTGGCTGAAACTTCTTCCTTCTCCTCCTTTATGTAAAGTTCTGGTCCCTGATGTTTTATTCTGTAGTCCGATTCATTAGACGCTTCTTCTTTGACTACTTGCAGGTCATCTGCAAAGAAAACATTAAAACACACACAACTATAAGATTTTCCAGGTGAATTCATATTGCTCTTGTTTTGGCACTAAACATGCTTAGTTTCCATTTCGGATCAATAAAGTATTTTTGAATCTGAGTGTGAATGTTTACTCTTAAATTGTACGCAATTTAAGAGTTAAATGTTTATGCTTCATTTATGCATAAATGAAGCATAAAATAGTACATGTTTGTGTACTATTTTATTAAGTTACTAGAGTTACTGCAGAGTGATGGATGCACAGATAAGAAAGAGTGGAAAGAAGAAAATAGACATGTCTTACAATATTATTGCCATCACAATATTTACCAACGTTATTCATCCCAAGATTTTCTAATATCGACCAGCCCTACATGGGCCTGCAGAGGATAGTGAGAGAAGCTCAATCTTAACTCACCCATTTGTTTAACATAAAAAGATCACATCAAACATGCTACCATGCTATTCTCAAAAAATGGTTTCAAATGATGTTTTTTTTTTTAACGTCTGTGCTTATGAAAGGTGAGTTTGAGTTTTAGCATGAGCCATGCAGATGATATCTGTGTGTAACACACCAAGGAGGTCTTATTGGTGAGGAGAGTAGATAACATAACAACAACTGGATAAAGCTAAATTTATTATTAGAGCCATTTTGTTCTGATCACAGTTGAAACAACCTTCCAATAGTGTAGCAGTTTAAAAAAACAAAACAAATTTTCTCCAAATTAAATATCCATAATTGTTAAAGAGATTACCAGTGGGTAGTGGACTGCTCGAGAGCCCCCCCTTTGTGTCATCCTCTGGACTGTGATAGATCAGACCACAGGACCACTCGTCCGGGTCTTCTGTTTTAACCACAAACAGCTGGTCGACATCTGCAGGGAAGATTCAAATAACATTAACTTCTTGCACAACTCTGACTCTATGATCCCACAAGTCACATGGGCAACATTACTTTAGTCAGACAATCCTTGATACTGGTGAATTCAATGAAAAACTGGTTAGCAAGCCTCAATAACAAACATTAGTATCCAAAACCAACACATTTCTAATACTGCATTCACATGAAGATTTTAGCAGCATAAAAAAGTGTTATGCTTAAATGACAAACTTATAAGTAGGTTACTAGTGGCGAGTGGACTGCTCTGCAATTCCTCTTCCTCCTCGTCCTTCATGGTAAGTTCTGGGTCTTGATGGTCCATAACAGAGCTTCTTTCATCAAGGCCTTATTGTTTTTAGTTAAAACCAACCAATGGATGTCTACAGGAAAATAAACAGACTTTAAAAAAAATTTACTTAAAAAAAAAAATGAAATTCATTGTATTATGGATCACAGTTATGATGTTTTCAACCCAGTAAACGGCTGCATGATATTAGGAAAACATGCAATTGTGTTGCTCCTGTTGCGTATTGAAATGGTGATAGTGGTTGAAATTGAGCCACATCTTCCTCACTGATCTCTCTGAGCTTTGGCATCTCGACCACTAACTTGTTTTGTGTCAAGAGCGGTCAACATATGAGTGCAAATTTGTTCATATGCAATGCCTTACATTTTCAGAAATCTTTATGAAGCTGTAAAAGTTGCTAGATGCATATTTCCAAAGGTAAGAGCAATATAGAAAGAAAAAAATCTAAACATTTTCTATGCTGCTCTTTGTGGAACATACAAAGTTGGAACATACACTTCCAATTGACATTTGCTTCCAGGTGTTGTGATGCATGTTAGAGCAGATGCAATGCACCGGTTTATGCGCAATTTGAACTTATTGACATTTAATGATTTTTAATTTTCTAATAGCAAGCCAATAGCCAAGCAGATAAGATATGTTACGCTTTGCGCGTATTAATAATGTCAAAAATACTTTAGTGAATCTAAAGTATTTGTCATGCGCTCATGACAGTCTTGAATTATAATCATCTGTTTACATGTCATTAGCTGATCTTGCGACCAGTAGATTTAGCACACTGCTGCTCTATAACGGAGTGCAAATTTTGTGCTGCTCGTTCATTTTTCACGTGTATCGTGTCGTTTATTTGGTCGTGTTGCTACCAGTAAGTTCTGATCACTGTAGAAAAAAGCAACTGCACTTACCTGTATCATCTGTGTTGATGTCTTTGTTGTATGCTGTTGTTATTTAGGAGTCTGCTGAAGTCAGGGTCTCACCGAAGCCACAGTCGTATTTGTGAAAACAAGCGTCCTCTTCCGAGAATTTCCATGTAATGGAGGTGGTCAAAAGAGTCTGCAGAAAGATAGAAACAGAAATAGCTCTGCACTATTTACTTAGCCCAGTATTCGTTTCCTTCTCTCTCAGCGGTATTACATTTAATGAAAGGGCGCCGCCATGAAAAAAAATTCCATCGTGTGCGATGTCTCGCGATATTTTGGGGATCATATGTCAACAGGGCCGCCATCTTATGAGTGGCATTCATCTTACACCAAGATATGCAGTACAGTTCTGTTCAATATTTTGAGTACTTTTGACCAAATAAGTTTTTGACATTTGCTAACAAATTACTACACTTTTTCAAAGAGGGATATGTTATAGGTAATCGAAGGTAGCTTAAAAACCCACCTACGGTCACCAACAAGTTGTTCTGGGAACATCTTGGAGAGCCTTGTTTAATTATTTTACCAGTTAAAATGTTACAATTGTACAATTCTGAATTATTAATTTGTTACAATACCAAATCCTAATAAAAACAAACATTTCTTATTAAGGGCCAAATAAAGCATGATTTAAAAAAAAATATATAGTTTACCCTTTTTGCACATATATTTAACAAGTTAACTAGTTCTGTAGATGCCTTTCCCATTATAACACATTACGTAAATATGCCTAACATTGAAATTTTATCGAAACTGAACCCTTTTATCTCATTATGATCTTCCTGTGGGAAAGCATTTGAAAGGCTCAGCAATTTAAAAGACATCTACTGGGTCTTTGTGAGCATAACAGACCTTGGTAGATATATTCCTATCAATTTAGTTTAGCTTAATGGATGCCTCGGTAGAATAAAAGGGCTGAAAATGTGCTCTGCCAAATTGCTGACCAGAAAATTGCATGGGTAAAGAACTGAGATGCAGGAAGCCACAGAGTCAAACATTACTTCTCAAAAGCTGTTATAAGCCATGTGACAGTCCTTGTTCACAATAACACACACATACACACACGCGCACACGCACACGCACACACACACACACACACACACACACACACACGCACACACGCACACGCACCACGCACGCACACACACATACACCCCCCCCCCACACACACACACACGCACACACACACGCATACACACACACACACACACGCACACACACACACGCACACACACGCAAGTGTATGCCTGTGTGGGAATGCACATCCCACTTCCAGCACCTTTTTTTTTTAGCCAGATGCCCTCGCAGCAATGCAATATATGTGCTGATAGCTCATTTACTTATATGTTTGTAACATAAAGTAATATTTGTAAAATAAAATGATGTGGCACTGTCAGACCATTTTCTGGTCTTTCTCTGTGAGAATTAGGAGCCAATCATCTGGTGCTACAGGTCAACTCCTCCGTCAAAGTGGTTGTGGTCATTTATAGATGATGGTACTTCAGCTCCCGCCAGCCATGCACTCTCTTTTTACAGTTTTTCCTGTGAAGGCAATGTGTAGAGTGGGGCATACATTCCTTTGTCACATCCATTCATTTCATGAAAATAAGAGGTCATTCTCTCTGGTTGCCCTTTGTGTTTTTTTTCTCAGGGCATTGAGATTGGTTTTAGTTTGTACATGTCAGTTTGTCTCTGTGTCGCCTTCATCCAGTGCATGGTACCACTTAGATTTGTCCTACAACCCTAAAGTATTTATATGTAAATAAAACCATAAAGACTGTGTTCATTAGCTGTGATGATAATGTGTTTATTAGCATCACATTTATAATTCATTTGATTTTCTGGTTCCATTTTCAAGACGATTTGTATGTTAGACACATGTCATGGTCTGGTCACTCATCCAACAAAAAGGATGAATTTGATTCAATTGTTACTAAGGTAAACACCATAGGTTTGAAACCTAATCTGTTTACTTGTACTGTTCATACAGTAAAAATGTAATTTATTTAATCTAATATGACTATAAGAGGTGTGGAAATAAACATTTTGTTTGAATTAAAAACTAATGGTGCACCCACTTATCAGCCAGTGATCAAAATAGGGCATCTTGTTCCTGGACCTGCTCTGAATGTGTGCAGAATGGCTGGGCTCAAGACAAAACAAATCATTTTTATTTTCTTCTTCCTGTTCTTGGTTTAGGCATCTTTAAATACACCACACTGGAGGTTTAAAGTAAATCTAAAGTAAGAGTGACACAAATTAAAGGCTTTGCTGCACACGTAACCCTAAATATCACTAATCTAGCTCAAACTTTTGATACTATTTCACACGCATCAAACAAATGGGGATGGGAATGGATAAAATCAACGGCTAACATCAAGCTGCTGAAGTAGCCTTTCGATAAAAATTTTTTAAATTATGCTTAAATGCTAGGATTGTACCAGGAAACCAATAAATTTAAATTAACCCTGCCATTTCTGATAATATTGGTAAAACATGAGAAGTTTAAAAAAAAGTACAAAAAATGTTGTGTCTGTAAAAGTGATTTAACCAAGAATATTATTTGAACGTGCAAATCTTGACTAGATGGATACCCAGTTGGATATCGCTTTGCCTTAAAAGCTGTTTCAATTTCCATGGGAACAAAGTGTCAGAAAGATGACTTCCAATAACAATCTTTATTTCTCTTAAAACAATACAATCATATGGAAACACATTTTCAATTAATTAAACAATATCTCCACAACAAATTAACTTTGAACAACAAAACAGATTAAATATCAGCAACAAACATAAACTGTGCAGAACATTTTCAGAGAACTTTGAACAACAGCGTGCACACTTTCTAACTGCTGTTCACAATGTGACTGGTTTGACTTCAAGCCTTTCTCAGTTTTAATGGAAATATGTCGTTATCCGCTTCGTGTAAAGCCGAATACCATCCTACAAAAAACTTGGCTTCCAGTTTCGCACAGGGATTGATGGACCTTGAAGGGAGCCAGAAAACAGCAAAGAGTTTAAAATCATACCAAGTGATCAAGAGTTGTCAAACGTAAGTTTTAAGCCTGATGCGTAAAAGAATCCAGACTGACTCTTACTTAAGCCACAACATTGCGCAATATGCACATGCTTTTAAACAAGCAATTTGTAACTACTTATAACAACTGATACAAAGTGAAACATTATCAAGCACAGAATGGTGAACTATTCACCACTTGTTGCCTCAGGGGTAGTGCAGAATAATCCTACAGCAACATTTGCTGTTACTCATTTATTCTTCAACTGCAAAATTTATAAATTTACAATTTAGTTTATAGCAGGGATTGCCAGTCAAACAGGCAGGCTAGGTTTATGGAAGCAAGAGTAATTGCCATGCTAAAACAAGTCCAGTCTAAGTGTTAATAGAATTTGCTCAGATCTGTGCCCCTAATGACAAGCTTGATATTCACTGACATTATGATATGAACTTTCTTTATTTATTTCCTACTTTTTGAAGTTTTACAAAAAGTTCTAAAAGCAAATGAACTGACATGTGATAACAGGTAAAAAAAAAAAACCCTCAACTTTATAATGTTTTTACCTTATATGAGCTTCAACTGTCCTGATTGTGGACATCGTTTTCACCACCTGCAACAACACCACACAATTAAAAACGTGCGTTTCTTTCCAGAATTGAAAACGGTGAATCGAAGTGAATTGAAAACACCTTACAATCAGGATCCCTCTTCTAACTTTGGTTTTACTTTTCCTGTTGTAACTGATGAGCCACAAAACATAACAGAATAGAAAGCAGTAAGCAGCAGTGGCAAGATGCTGTTAAGACAATAAAAAGAAACCAAAAGAAAATACAACAATAAACAATTTTAAGCTAAAATATCTGAAAAGTGTGGTGTGCATTTGTTCTGATCCTCCTGCATCAGTACCATACATACTGATCTCTGAATTCTTTTCCCTCAATTCCTCTTAGCAAAATACCTGAAGCTCCTTCAGATTAGATAAGTTTTGAAGTCAAACCACATATTTACTGCTGGATTTAGGGATGGACTTTGACAGGGCCTTCTAGCTAAGGAGGCTTTATATAAAAAAATCAGAAGTGTTCAAAGTTATTTTTATTTTAATTTCATATAATTTAGAGTTACAAACATCCAGCCACTTTGTTTCAATAGCAGACTTACTTTCATCCAAAGGGTTTGATCAAAGTCGTACAGCGTAAAAGACAAATATCCCTGATTTCTGACAAGTTGTATGGAAACTTCTGAATTCAAAGAAAGTTACAAAAGACATTTCTAAAAAATGTTCTCTTTAAGTTTTCTGACATTTGTCAAATGGGGATAATTTTGGTAATTCCAACTAACCTAAAACAGGAGAAGTTTTAGGCCTGATTTAACTTCAGACAGTGAAGAAAAAATTTAAATATGTAAATATCTGATTTCAACTGCACATAGGGTTTATTTCAGTCGAAGCCTGTTTGTCTGAAAGCATGGTACATGTGTTCTCTGGTTCTATGGAAAACCTATGTTGAGTTAATAACTAAAACACACTCAAGCTTTTTCTTTAGACTTCCTTTCCTTTTTCTGGTTACCCATAAACAGGGACGTTAACTCATCCATATAAAAAACATGACCACATTGGGGAGCTAACAGCTTACTCATGGGGAAAACCAATTAGAACTTTAGTGATTGTGTGCAAGGAAGAAGGAAACATCTTCTTCTTCGCTTGTGTGGGATTTACATTGTTGTTGTCCCGGGGAGAATGTTCACTCTGGCTGCCAGGTTTTTTTCCATTACCGATCTAATAAAGAAAAAACACAGAGAAAAACAGTTGGCAGATATAAAGAGAGGTAAAAAGAAGGCATAAAAATCAAATGAAAGATCTTTTTTTTTTTCTTTACAACAAACTTTAAACTGAACTCCTATAAACTGTTCGGCTCAGTCTGAGTTTATGTACTCAGTTCTTTGTCATAAGTTCTTTTGGCAGAAATAACTACATCGAGGCAGCATGACAAGGAGATTATCAATTTGTTGCCCTGCTGGAGTTGCTGTAACGGTGAAACTTCAGCTCTTAAGTGATTCCCATCTTCACAATCTTTGGATTCTTTAAGAAGTTGAGATCTGGTGAGTTTGCTAGAGCATCAAGCTCATTAAGACCACAGTCCATAAAGCAGGAACTGGTACTTTTGGCAGTGGGAGCTGACGCAAAATTCGATTGGTTAATTAAACTGGCACCTAACTAAACTGCCTAGTTTTCTTAAGGGAAACTGACTGAAAAACACAATGGACCAACACAAATGGCATGACTTTTTAATCAAAATTGACTGGAACCAGTACAGTAAATGTCAGCAAAGCCGACATTTATGTGTCTTCTGACACATTTTACTTCAACTCAACGTTCTGATAATATACTTAAATATAGTGCTAAGAAATCACCCAGCTTGTTTGGCAACGACCTTTTTGTGACTTACTGTACTTTTGGATACATTTTTAATGACTATCTGCAGGATACCTGTCCAGTGAGTGGTCTACCACACGATTTTGTTGGACATAATCTAACCTTTCTGCATTAAACATTCAATTTTGTGTTTTTTTTTTTTTTTTGTAAAAATTTGAGAAAATTAATCAATAAAGTCTATTAGTCTTCGGTTTTTGTGACGTCATTACATTGAGAGAAAAAACCCTGTGCCTATAATTTCACAAAAAACAACAAGAGAATAAATGCAACTCTTGAGTTAGTGGTTCAACATTATTTTGGTCATAGTTGGACTAAGATGATTTAACTTTGTATTGGTTAAATCACTTTGACTAAATTACAAATTTAATCAGAGAAAAAAATCTTCTAAGACCCACTGGCATGATACAAATATTTTCACAATTCTTCAGAAATACTTAAATCCAAAAACTGTTGCAATAAAGTCTGATACAATGTTATTCTAATGTAAATCTCTCCAACTATATGAAAAAAAAAAAAGCCAAAAAATTAGCTGTACTTGACAATATCCTGCGCTGCCTGCTCATTGGGACAGCTGATGAGAAGGACAGAATCATATGTCGAACCATAGTTTCCTGTGAAAGCTGCGTGAAGAACATCCAGGAAGGACATCACATCAGGATACATGGAAATGGACAGGATCATCCACTAGAAAGGGTGAGACGTGCATAAGATGAACGTTTCATACGGATTGTGTCTCTTTTGTGTTGGTAGTCTGAATGGCTGTTAAAGAGCCGTTTTCATGTGCAGTTCCATTTCAGCCTCATACAAACATAAACATGCAGAGAATAAATCGGTTTAAATTGTTTTTGCACGAATAAAGAGTTTACAAGAAAGAATTTTCACTGATGTCCTTTAAATGTGTATATATTTGAAATGTTAAACTGACATCAGCGACAGTATACAAAACAGACCAGAAAATATTACAGTTAGCATATTGCGAGAGAAAGCAAAGGTTTCGTGAGGAAGCGCAAAAGAAAAACATGTTCCCCATGTCCGTAGTTTCAGCCGTTTTTTTTTGTTTCATCATTTTCCTTGGTTTACTCAAACATACGAAAGCATCTATGAGAAATAGTAACATAAAACAAAAGTTTCATAAATCGCAGACGGTTTGAATGATTGTACTACCAGTCAGAGTGGGATGAGTATTGTATTTTTTTAAAAAATAACATTTTTTTGAGGTAAGTGATGGAATCACCCTTCATTCAACTTTTACAAATCAAATAAAGGTTTCAGAAATCACAGACTGGAATTTAAATATTCCAGTCTGTGATTTTTAAAGTGAAAATTTAGGTGGACTAGCCCTTTCAAATCGGGAACTGTAATCGTGAACCAATTTCAACGTCCTACATAACGGTAGAAGGTAACAGACATATTGCAGTTTTTACAATAACTTCTCTCTCTCTCTCTCTCTCTCTCTGCACACCTATCAGTCCTCTTACCAAAGTTGCCTCCATCACCAACAAGCGGGCGTTTCGGTTCAGAAAAGCCCGTCTGTGCCAACGCTGAAGCCGGGGCAATCTGTGCCATACCCACAGCACCAACTCCATCGTAACTGCAGTAGAAGTCTTCTGAAACAGCGCTGATGACAGTTACCATAGTGAAGGTGTTCCGTCGGTTTGTTTGCTCGTATTCCGTGGTGCGCATGCTCAATAACCTGGAGTGGTGACCCCGATAGTTCTGCCGAACCGTCAGAACAACGACGAAAGCGTAATAAATATCCCACTTATTGGTCGCGGTACACTTCCTGTAACAGTAGTGCAAACCAACAATATTGCAGATAGCCTATAATACGAGTGACAGCCTTGATTGGTTATAATGGTTTTGGTGTGTTTATGACTAATACTTCCCTGGCTTCAGACTTGTTTGTGACGTCTAGAAAATGTCGTTCATTCTATAATTTCTGTGTGAAGTACAAATGTTTTACAAGAGCTGCATATCATGAATTCCTGCCAATTGCCCTAGAGGCCAGAGTTAATAGATACATGCCGATGTTGGCAGAGCTGAGACAGTAAAAGCAGACACATGTATAAATCTGTGCAAACTTAGATGTACTTAAGCCAAATAATTCTGTATCCGCACATTCTGCAGTGCTCGAAACGTACAAATCCAACGGGATACTGACAACCTTCATCCAAAACTCCACGAGAATGTGAAAGGCAACAGCAAATGCCTTCAGCGTGTATTAGCAACTCATGCAAGCTGTCGTCAGTCAACCTCTCTGTTCATGCACTCATCCATCTATCCAA
This sequence comes from Poecilia reticulata, assembly GCF_904066995.2. NCBI lineage: Eukaryota > Metazoa > Chordata > Actinopteri > Cyprinodontiformes > Poeciliidae > Poecilia > Poecilia reticulata. The sequence continues at coordinate 8,695,922 of NC_088841.1, forward strand.
GATAAGGTTGCTGGGTTAACAGGCACAAGAGGAGAACCGGACATCCTGTAACCCGGTGGCACTCCATCTCATTTTGGGGAGTTCTAAGGCCTTTCCAGAACAGAATGGGTGTGTATATATTCATTCAGGTAAATTCTCAAAAACTTTCACTTTGGTCTCGTCATACCAGATCACCTTCATTCGCATGTAGTTCTTACCAAATACTGAAAATTCTGCATTCAAAATCTAAAGTAAACAATCATGGGTTGAACTATTTTATTCTTTTAAGTACTGACTTTATTGCTACAATATGACAATACAGACAAGTTGCACAAGTTATCCACATGGGGGAGCTGTGGCCTCATGGATCAATCTTTAACTCCACCTGTTCAATCCACTGAGTGTTCATAAAACATGTGTAAAACTCCTATAAACTGAAATGATGCAACTGCTCTAACACTGTCTGTAAGCCGACAGTGGGGGGCGCCACTGAAATCCCAGCCGGAGAATAAACCAATTTATTTCCCCGGCTCTCGCAGGCTTTATTTGAGAGCCCATCAGTGAGCTCACCCCCTAAACCACCCCCCCCCAAAAAAAGAGCCACTTAAGCCACTGCTCCCCAACATGAAAGAAGGCAACCAAAATAGAGTGATAGGAAGAAAGCCGAGAGGAGAGGCGTTTGATCTGCTTGTTCTGGGACATCACACTGAGGAGTTGGCTCCCCCTGAGGAGTACTGAGGCCTGTTTGTCCCTCAGAAGTCTAAAGTGAAAAATAAGATTATTTTTATTTATGTCCATGCTTCTTGTCAGCTTCCGCATAATGAGGCCACAAGGTCTATTAGCGCAGGAGGAGAAAATGGGAACTGAGATGAGACGCGGAGGACTCTCATAAGTTTTACCTTGTCTAATTGCCATTAAACCACAATCACTTCTTGGCGGGATCAATAAACTTGTTTTTTTTTTTTTTTTCGCAAAGTAAAACAAGTAAAAAGAATTTAGACGAACAGAGGGGACAAGGCAAACACCTCCAGTGAGGTGAGCAAACTCCTGAAAGAAAAAAAGAGAGAAAATGGGAGTTCAGAATTGGACTACTTTCTCTGTTGTCTTCTGCATTGTGTGGTAGCGTCGTCGAATGCAAGGTAGAAAAAAGGTAAAGTAATAAACTGGACAGAAGAAAAGGTCAGACAATTCCTTATACCGGGACTTTCAAGGCTGTGATTACCAAGACGGATCCTCCCAAAGAGGTTAATTAAAAACGTCAAGGGGGCCGAGGAGGGAAGTGTCTACATCACTGCAGAGACCCACGGTGACCCCTCCATCCTCTCGGACAGACACATCCATCCGTCATGGCCGATTCCTTCGGCTGTCGAGCATCTGCTGCGAGCCACCGCAGAGATCCCAGAGTGGCTAAAAGATACTGAAGTGTATGTAGCTGGGCCACAATTCTGACAGGCAGCTGGGAAAAGAAGGAGAAGAAGAAGAAGATAAAAACAGCACTGAGATGTCTTTAGCTGAATTTGCTCAGGTAACAAAACCTCTCCGACAGCCACCGCAATGTCATCATCTTCCTTCCTTCCTTCCTTCCTTCCTTCCTTCCTTCCTTCCTTCCTTCCTTCCTTCCTTCCTTCCTTCCTTCCTTCCTTCCTTCCTTCCTTCCTTCCTTCCTTCCTTCCTTCCTTCCTTCCTTCCTTCCTTCCTTCCTTCCTTCCTTCCTTCCTTCCTTCCTTCCTTCCTTCCTTCCTTCCTTCCTTCCTTCCTTCCTTCTTTCCTTTTTTGTTTTGTTTAATAGTTGTGCTTTTTTTGCTTCCTAAGCAAACAAATATGTTTTTTTTTTCAGACACAGAACTGTCAGATTGCTTTCTCCTCAGATGATTGCAAAAGCAGATGGTTTGTTTGTTTGGAGCCATAAGTGCAAAATCCTATCTGGCAATTAAATAAGTACACTATAGAGAAATGCAAACACACCGATGACCTCTGAACTTTTATCGCATTTTATCACGTCACACTTTAATGTCATCTTTTGGGCTTTTATGTGACAGACCAACGGCGTGTAATTGTGAAGCAGAAGGACAGCAGTGCAGGTTTTCAAAGTAGTCACAAATACAAATCAGGAAATGATCAAAGACAAAAACATAAATAAACAGTGTCCAGGGTGTAACCTACTGTTTCATTTTAGTAACAGTGGTAGCACGGATAACACTCACTAGCAGGATGCGCAGCGACTGAGTCAGAAAGCATCTTGGGTTTTAAAAGCATATGCACGGCTCAACATAGACAGGGGGGAATAATTACCACCAGCTGTTTAGTAGCCTTGCAAAAACGACTGAAAAGTAACAATTTCGAGGCCAAACTTTGTGATTAGAGCTGCATTGAGAATCTATTTCCTCTACAGACTCCTCTGCTGCAATCAGTTGTTGAAAACAGGAATATTAATCCTGCAGACTGTCTACTGTCTAAAATAAGAATCGCCTCAAGCAGGGATAGAAGTCAAAGGAACATTCTTCACATTTACATGTTCACAAGGCAGCCGGTGCAAACCGGTTTAACTGTGGCCTAAAAACGCACATGACCCTGAACACACCATCCGAAACATGGTGGTGGGAGCATCATGATGTGGGGACAGACTGGTCGCTGTGACTATGTTTGCGTAGTTCCTATCAGCATCTAAAAACTCTTCTCATGTATTTTTCTGTCTTTTATACGACACAAGTTGTTTCTAGATGTGTTTCGTATCAAAAGTGGAGCTTTTTAGTCATACTGCAATCTGGGGAATCCTGGAAGACAGCAGCAAACGATCTGAGATTGAAGAGGTTCGTCTTCTAGCAGGGCGGTGAATCTAAACGTACAGCAAGGTCAAAGGATTCAAGCTTGTTTATGTTTTACAACGTCCTAGTCAAAGTCCAAACCCAAATCCAATGAGAATATGTTGCAAGATTTGAAAACAGGTGGACACAGATGCTCTACGTCCAATCTGGCTGAGCTGGAGTTTGGAAAGAAGAATTGAGAAAAAAATATTAAATTGAATCTCTACACATGCAAAGCTGGGATAAATAATCTCTAAAAGACTTTATTCTGTAACTGGTACGACGAAGGATTGACTTAGATACGACTAGATTTACTTTTTAGTTTTTCCACTTTACAATTGTGCTCCAGTTTTTCTCTATCACAAGAAATTAAAGGCGCACGCACTGAAGGCTGCTGTTGTAATCTTTCAAAGGGATATCACTATTCTGTGAGGCTGCACGCTTTGCACAAGGAAAATAAGGAATGAGATAAGAGGAGAGAAGTTGAGGAGTTTGATTGAGTTTGAGAGAGGACAAAGAGCCTTGAGCGCTCTTCCAGAAAAGGAGTTGAAACATTTCCATAAATATGTTCACCCGCAGCAGTGCGAGTCTGAAATCATCTCAGCCTTGATTGGGTGTGAGGAAGAAACCTATCCTCAGAGCGGGGTCCACCTCCGGTGCTTCCTCATTACGCTTTCCTCACCGAGGCGTCTGCAGCATAACCATTCCTTGTGCTGACACAGGTAGAATGAGCTCATTCCCTCTCAATTCACAAGCTGAGTGCACCAAAATTCAGCGAGGGAGAGGCATAATAAGTCCAGACTCCAAGTTAGAGTGCCTGGAGGCAATAACGTGGAGGGCGAACAGTGCAGACTTAATGGAAGCTGGGTGTGCATGTCTGAATAGGAGGTTAGATTTAAAGAAAAAACAAAAAGAACAAGAAAAAGAAGGCATCCAAGTCCTTTCCCTGAAAATGCACAAAGATTACTTCTATTGATTAAAAACAACAGTTGGAGTGACGGATGAGGTTTGCATTTAAAGCAAACAACACGGGAACCATTTTGTCTGGAGAGGAATCCAAATGACTGGGAAAAAAAAGAAAACTCCAGGTGAGTTCATGACCAGAGTTACAATTGTTAACGACATACTGTGGAGAGAAAAATAATTTAAAAAAAAAATATGTTCATACAAAAAATTTCTAGTTGTGCAATAAAAACTGTTTAATACGAGAAAAAAAACCCTCCAGAAAATGGTACAGACGCAAGGTTATTGAGAGATAAAAACAGGGTGAAAATCAATAGTCACTGACATGCTGTCCATCGCACATCACTGTTGGAATGCGTGTGTGTGGATGTGTGTGTTTATATAGTTTGAAAGCTGCAATATGGAAATGCAAAAACACCATTAAAAAGGGCACCTATAAGCATGCTGAGGGCAATCTTTTACGTAGAGCCCAGCCAACCAACCAACTGCCTCTGCTCCTATTTATCCTATTTCTGAGTCACCCTCTAAAACCTGCAAATGCCTCATTTAATTTCTTTCCCAACCTCCTCAACCTCTGTGGTTTGAAAGCTGTGGGTTTATTCCAGTGTTTACTATCGCTTCTTATTGCAGCATCCTCTCTCTCTCTCTTTCTCTCTCTCTCTCTCTCAAGCTTGGTTTATTAGTCAGACTACCACTCAGCTTATAGTTTCTAAATGTGAGCAATTAGCGGCGACTGTTTCCACTGCCTGGGATCCAGAGGAGGGCGAGGTCCTTTTTTTTGATCTGCAACAAAAGCAGAACAGGTAGGGTCAGGAGTGAAACAAAACAGAAGGATGTAATATGAAAAAAAACAGGCCGAAGAGGGATGGACAGAGGAAATAGCACTTTTGTGTGGAATGAATAGGTTGGCTGGTGGAACATGGTGATAAGGAATTGTCCAGCGTGAGGGTGTGCTGCCGTAGATTGCTCATGTCTGTTATCGATGCTGAGCGACCCGCTGCAAGCCCAGTTGGGCTGACTCATTAGGAAGCGGTCTGGAAGAGAATCTTGGACAACAACCGGAGCATTGCATCGATTCAGCAGCTGCCACTGGCTTGTTTTTTTTTTTTTTAGTCATTCAATAAGCGAAAACCATAAAAAAATGATGTCAGTTTCTAATCAAAGCCTATTCTTTCTGCTCTGCCTCAGCAGAAGTGCGGCCAAGATGACCTGATCGAATTGTTGAGTGGCGGGGGGGGGGTTTAGATTATGGGTTGTCACATGCTTCCCGGCTGCAGCTCTTACACACACAGACGGCGTTGCATTCACACACCTGATCATTCTGACACCTTAGTCAACAAACTGTAGTACAGGTACCACTGGTGGAAGTGTTGGTGTTAATTATGTGCAAGGTACAGCTAACTGCTAAGGAGTGTTTGAAAAATCTACCAACAAACATCAATGTTTGCACTAATGAGCAAAATTATAAACCACCCCTAAAATAATCAATTTTTTCTTTATAGATTTATTGAAATTTCATGAACGTTGCAGATGCTGCTACTAGCATTTTTCATAATAGGAGTGTTGCGTTCAAGGTGCCAGTTTTCTGCTGGAAGTTCAGTTTCACTCTCATCTGTCCAGACCGTCTTGTTTGCCATGCATGCCGTTTCCTCCACAAGGTTTGGAGCGAACTGCAGAGTTTTAACTCTTTTTTTTTTTTTTTACAATTCAATTCAACATTTGTGGAATGTATGACTAATAGTTATCTTGTCAATGGATACTTCTGGGTGAGTCCCTGTTTAAATCATTACCGCCTGAATTCATTTACAATTTTATTAAAGAATATGACCTTCAGCATGCACTGAGGCGTTCAGTTGACTGTGAAGCTGCCAGGCTGAGAGTCAGCTCCTCAGCATTCGATAAAGATGAACTACTTCCTCACAGTGGCGTAACCAAAGGGGAGACTAGGGGGGGTTTCCATTGGAAAAATGCTGACCAACCCACTGCCCTCCCTCCCCCAAAGATAATTATGTTCAGTTCATAGAGTCATCGTCTGCAATCAAGACATTTGCTGGATTTTTAATTTTATTAGTTTTTAATATATCATTTGTTTATTCATTGATAGGCCCTGATAGATATCATACTGTGCAAAACAATGGCTAGTGTCCATTAATTTGGTTTTGTGCATCTGTAAAGTAGAAAACCTAAAATTTTTGTGCAAAAGTAAAAGTAATTTTAAGCTCCAATTGCTTGTTTTTTATATATATAAAACATATGAAATACAAGCAATTTTTTTTTTTTGCATCCCTAAAAGAATTTCCCAAAGTTTTCAGGGGCAGCCACTGCTTAATAAGTATCGGTCTCTATGTCTTGGTATGTTGTTCACAAAAACTAACAATACATGGGCAGATTAGATCTTCGCCTGTTGCTCCAGACTTTTGTTGTCAAGAATGAGCAGAGCCAAAAACCAAAGCATCATGATCAAATACGAAACAAGATGACTGACATTCGGGTGATATGAGATTCGTTTGCTGCGTGGCCTGACTCAGTCCTTCACAGAGGGTGAAGAGCTGGATGTTATCCAGCGGGAGCAGGAAGGAGAAACGTTACTTCTCTGCACTGAAAGCAGTCAGTTGGGATGGTCCGGGTGTCTAATCAGAATTTCTCTGGGTTTCCCTTCTGGACCTGTAATAAAAGCAGAAGACTTTGGATGAATCTATGGATTAAATGATAAAATATTTGTTTCTTTTCAGTCAGTCAGATGGTAAAAAAAATTGCTTGGTGATAAAAAATAATTGTAAAAAAAAATCACATAAATAGAAATATTTAAGGTATTAATTAAGGTGGTATTTTCCACTAAAAGTGCGAGAACCACTGACTTCACAACTTCTTCTGTCAGAACAACATACAAGAGGGAAGATGCCGATGTAGATAATTACAATAAAAGCATTTAGCTGTGCAGCTAGGCGGAGGATGAGATGAGGAGAAACCGGTTCCCCGAAAGTGCTCATTAACAATGGGAAGGTGTGTGAAAATGCTACAAATTAGCCGCGAGTCCCTGGTGGCATTAAGTGCGTTGCAGGTTGCATGAGTAAATGTTTTGATTCTGCCTATTTATCTGCTCATGTTTATTAGCCTCAACAGTAGCGCCGTGGTTACAGTGAATATCTCTGGGCGGGTAGAGCTGTACAGCTTGCAACAATGGAGGCACGAGCGCCAGAGATCAAACAGTTTTATTTCTGTTGTAGCAGGGAGAACGGGGCTCCTTGAGCGCGTCTTCTGGGACCGCTGCTCCAGATTCTGATATCCACTTCCCCCCCCCCCTTTTCTTTGCTTTCTCAGCACTTTGAAATATTAAGCGAAAATCCGCGACAAACCCATACACGTATTAAGTTTTACAGTGGCAAAACTCCCTTCAGGCATCCCAGTCATCAACTGTGCACCCAACACCCCCATCCACAGGACCTGAACACGTCTCCATTTTAGCATAGAGCTCCTCCCCAGGGAATGGCCTCTCCACCGGCCCATCCCATCCCATCCCATCCCATCCCATCCCCGGTCCGCTCGTTCTGTTTTGTTGCCGGTCAGACCACGGAGGAATCGCCGTCAACCACATCATCTCTTTATTTCTTTGTTTTTCCATCTGTCTGACACCCTGCTGGAGCAAAACAACCGTAACCTTCTCCCTTCGGGGTGCAGAGCCTCACCGGCAGTTTACTATACAGACAGCGTTGAAAAATGTGAGCTGAAACTTCACCTGTTTATTAGCTTTCCACAAAACAAAAAACAAAAAAAAAAAAAACAAAACAGGTCAAACATGATCTATTTGCGATTAAAAATGTGCATCTTCAGTCTAGATGTTGCACAGTATGCGCTAAGAAACAGTGGGGGGGTTGTGACTTCCTGTCTAAGGGGCCACACCACAAAGGGGCACCACTAGGCAAAAACAATAAATAAAAAAATAGGAATTTGCATTGAAATGGCACCCCTTGTTGCATGCACAGTGGAAACACAGCAAGCAGTTTTTGCTCTAAATTGCAGCTGTGTAATAACAGGCAGGTTTGTGTCTACTTTGAGGTTTCAGTTCTAAAGTTCTCATTCTGTTTGAGCATCTTAAATTCACAATTTTAGATTTTCAGATGAGTAACTCATTTATTCCAGGTTTACTGGAATAAACATTAGAGCCAAATTAAGTGGAGAGTGTGAAAAGCACATTATTTTTTTAGAGATTGGTCAAATCTGGAGGATCATATGGTCTCACACTTCTACTCTTACAGTGATTGCACATGCTTTAAAACTGTTTTGAAATATATTTATGCGTTTATTTCAAATATATTTTTCAGATCAATACCTACAGTATTTAATTAGGCTTTCTGTGTATTTATGTTTATCTAACTGGATCAATTAATATAAAATAAACCGGTTACAGTTAGTAATGTTTTTTGATAAATTGCAATATATACATTTTTGTTTTTGTCCAGTGGGTTTCTTCAGTAATGTATGTTTGCTTGTGGGTGAGGTGGCAGACGGACATGTTTGCCCAGGGTGCAATTCTTACAAGAACTGCCTCTAGCAAGAAGAGTTTCAAGAATGTTAAAAGAAAACTTTGGAAGTCTAGTTTTAAAGTTTGCCAGAAGACGTGGAGCAAAGATGAGAGAATAATTTAAGTTCTTTGGCCTAAAGCCACGTGCAGGAAAACTAAGCACGCCCCCCCACCCCCACCCCATTGTAAGACATGGTGGTGGCAGCATGAAGCTGTGGGAACGCTGTTCTTCAGAAGGAACAGGGAAGCAGATAGGAGCTGGGTTAAGACATGGATACTTTTCAGTTCTGCAAAACGATAGACATTTTGTTCTGCAGGAGAAAAAAACTAAATACAAAATCAGATGTAAAATGATTCTACTTTAATTGCAACAGTAAGGAATCATTTCTTTATTCACAAAGTAACTAACTAGCCTTATTATAGAACCGGTTCCAAAACTTGAAAATATGTCCACAGATACTGTGGTATTTGAGGTATTTTGCAAACAACTGCAGACATTTTGTCTCTTAATTTTTTGTGCAAAGATGGTGGGACTTAAAGCTGTAATATATAGATTGTTCTGCATTGTTCTAGGAGATTTTATATCAATGCGCACCGCGGTTTTTCTAAATTTTCCTTGCAAATATCGATTTCCTCACACTTTATAT